>NW_009695010.1:19746-41559 GCF_000703405.1 Apaloderma vittatum | reverse complement strand
CCTAGGCCATTCTATGATTCTATGATACACCTTGAACCATGCAGATGTCAGCTGTTAGCAAGCTGGGTTCTAAAACACTGTTTAGTTGCCTGAGTTGTCTGTTTTCACTGCAGCTTTATGTTGTTGAGTTTATTTTTTTTTTCAACTACTAAAATAGCCCTTTTGGTTTGAACTCCTCCCCATGCTTTTTTACTGTGGCAAATTTTAAGTTCTTGTATTCTTGACTATCAAAGCAGACTTATAAGTCAGCTGTAAGAGCCTTCTAAGGACTGGAAATATGTTTAAGCTATGGCCTTTTGTTGCCTTTGTTTTTGTAAAACAGTATTGTACTACATACTTAGACTTGGACATCTGAAAAGCATGTGAAGACTGCACTTCCATGATTTTCCTAGTTTTTAGTTATGGAGGTAAAGCAAGGGAACCTACTGTAGAGGAAAAGAAATCAAACTTAACATAGGGGAGGAGCTGTGACACAAGAATATGCTTCAGGCTATTTTTTCTGCTTAATCAGAAGCTCATTTGGTGGATCAAGTGGTAGGTAAATAGTCCCATATTAGTAGTCTCAAAAGACTAAGGGTTCAGGGACCTCAAAGAACATTTTATTTGAGAATAAAGATTCTCATCCTGTGATTCTTGTGCAATTTTCTTTCATTTAAGCTCTTTACACAGAAGGTTTGTTCTTTAATTCACAAAGTCTATTTCAGTGGACATGATGAACATCACAGTCAAGCTTTTTGTGTTAGGGGTGTATGTCTGTGTCTTCTTGTTGGATTTTTCTTTTTCCCTTTTCCTCTGAAAGTCCATGAATCAGAAATGGTTGGAGGTTGGATGTGATTCTACCTTAAGATGGGAAGAACTAAGGAGCCTGGATCCTCTAGTGATGTTAGTAAGAGGTGGCCTCAGCAACAGCAAGATTAGACTGAAAATGGATAATAGTTATTGTATTGGTTCTGAGCATGTGAACATTGCCTTGACTTGATCCCTGCCTCTAGTGTGTTGTGTTCTGAGGAGAGAAACTTGGAGGAATCACTGTGGTTCTGTCTTGTTCTTTTGTTCTTCCTTGAGTACCACTGGAGGAAGGACTGTTTTCTGTTGCTGGGCACAAAATACAACTGCTTACTCGTTTTCTTTCTTTTCTCTGTATCTTATACGAGTGCTTATCTTCTGCTCATGATATTTATCTGTATCTCGGATAAAATCTTGGAGAAATTACAGATGTGTTTGCAAAACAGGGATGAAATCTACAGTAGCAGAACACGTGCACAGTATGAATTTCGTGGGGGGTATTGCAGAGAGCGCAAGCACTGTATGGGCGAACTTGTATTGATGCAGCCACTGAGGCTTTTTGGTAAGTCTCTGGCCAAAAAGGGACAATTTTTTAGGAACTGACTAGTAACCATTCAGGATGACTCAGAAGAGACGTGTGTATTTTCTTGCAGTGAATTCTCTGTTCCACAAGATGGAGCCAGTCCTTTGACAAATAGATTCTCTCAACCAGGAGCAGAATTTGGAGAACCAGAAGAGGGGGAAAGTAATTTCACTGTGCCTTATGCTCAAAGTACAGGCAGGGTGCAGCTGTGAGAAAGGAAGACTTTTAGTCCGTCAGAAGCCTTTGAAGATGTTGGCCCAAGATAAATTTGCTACAGAATATATTGAGATGCAAAGCAATTAGTGCTCTGTTTTACAGAATACTTGGCTTCCTTTCACGTAGAACTGCTGATTGGTAACTGCAAGAATGTAGAGTGGAAACTAACTTGGTTTGATATGCTTCTGTAATACAAACCTGATTTAAACTGAGTCTGAACAAGCTTTCCTCATTTAAAACTTTGTCTCAAACTTATTAGTCTCCTGGTTCCCCTTTCCTTTAACAGCAAATATAAAATTCAAAGGCTGTGTGCTTGCTCTTCTTACCCTCATTCTGACCTCTGTTTGCTCTTTGTAAGTTGGAAGATGTTTAGTAAGAGTAGGCAGCAGCTGTGTTTCAGCAGCAGAAGTGTAGTTTGAACAGATGCTACTGGACTGATGGAGGGAGGGAAGCTCTGAATTGTTGAGTTAAGAGAGGCAGCCTTCATCCTTCTCATACTTTGCAGTTGTATCTGCAATAATCTTATACATGCTCATTTGTGGACATCTCCCAGTTCTGTCATAACCCAGTACTTTTGTTTTCTTTTGCCTTTTTTTCCTCTTAAACTTGTTTGTGTGAGAGGTACTCTTACTCCTGCACTGTCTTGTGTTGTAGTGTATAAGCTTTCTTACTAATTTCTTACTGTAGGTGGAATCTGAGTAGCGGGTGGAGTATTGACCAAGATTTAAAACAGTTAAAGGCATTTTTAATACAGACTGATCAGACAGAGAGCTAAAACAATGTTTCACGCTGTATTCAGTGCTTGGATACATATGCGATTAATCTATGAGGTTTCTATGTGTTTTGTAATGCAGATGTAAGTACTTTTTCCTCAGCATTTTAAATGAGCAGTATCTTGTAAACATTGTTTTGTATGTCATAAGGCACTATGCATCTGCTGGTGCAAAATAAAGCTTGGACTTCTAAAAACTAATGTACTTTGTCTTTTGTTTCCTTTGGAAATACACTGTACTAGCTTCAGCATTACTGTTCCTGTCATTTTTGCCCAAAGATCTATATCCACTCTACCCACAAAAATTTGGTTGTATCAGCTATGATCATACTGGCAGGGTATGTCAGCAATACTGTGAGTGTTTATTTCAGCTTCTTCAATCAGTTTTCTAATATAACAGAGTAGAAAGTGTGGCCCAAACCGAGTCATGGGGGTGGGGAAGAAAGGGATAGGAGTGCATACACATATTAACCATGTGCAAGATACTAGTTCAGTTTGAATAACGTGGAGAAGAAATATGTCGTGAAAAATTGTATCCTGAAGAGGAGAAAGTGTGGGGGGAAGAAGTGGGAAAACTTTTGAGATATATTAGGACAAAAGCTTTCACTTCATTGATGAATCTGTGAAATGCCTTTTTAACCAAATACACACTTTGAAGTGCATTTGAGAATATGTCATATGAAGATGGATAACTTTTTCAGCAATTTAGAAATTGGCTTGAAATTGACTTACATGAAGATTTGTATCTAAGACTATGTAACTGACTTTCAAGCTCTTTACTGATAAGTTTTAAAAGCTGAAGTCAGGTTTTGAAATGTTCTCAGTTTTTTAGTAGCAGATATTTCTGCAAGTAGGGTGAATGTTCTATACAACAACTATACTGGCACAGAAGTCTACTGTAACTGGAAGAAACTCTATTCAGATTTTCTTAAATTCACAATTCTAAAAACTTAAAGACATACCAGGAAATGTTGTGTCTTGTGGCTACACGTTTCTTTTATTCTTGGAGTCTAGATGGCCTTAAAGGGACTTCTTAAACCCTAAATGTGTCACAATTAGGGCTGTTTCTGCACATCTACTTGAAATCTAGTTTCCACTCAAAATTTGATATGCAACTCCTGAATGCAAACTAATGTAATAGTGGGTGTGGTGCGGTGGGTTGACCCTGGAGAGCAGCTGAACATTCACCCTACCTCTTGTGTACTTTCCTCCCATGTGAAATTGGGAGAAAACAGAAGGAGGATGAAAAGGCTTGTGGTTCGACATCGTGACGGTTTAATAAGGAAAGCAAAAGCTGTGCACGCAATTGGAGTGAAACGAGTAAGTCATTCACTGCTTCCCATCAGCAGACAGACGTGCAACTGCGTCTTGGAAACCAAGGTCTCAGCATGTGTTGGCTGAGAGGGCAGATGCCATAGCCACAGATGTTCCTGCTTCCTCCTCCTCCTTTCCACCAGCTTTGCTGAGCACACTGTCACATGGTTTGAGATGTCTCTTTGGTCAGTTGGGATCTACTGTCACTGGCTGTGTCCCCTCCTGGCCTGTTGCCTGTCCTCTGCCTACTGGGTGGGAGGGTGGGAAGGAAAGCTTTGGCTCTGGGCAGACACTGTCCAGCTGTAGCCAAAGCATTAGTGCTGTCAGCACTGTTTTAGTCACAAATCCAAAGCACAGCTGTGTACAGGCTGCTATGAAGCATGGTAATTCCATCCCAGCCAGGGCTAGTACAGCAGGAAACGCTGCTTGGTATTCTCAATTTAACATGTAATGGCCAAGACTCCAAATTAATTTGTGCTGAAGCCATATGACAGCTCAAATCCGTCTTTCTGTTTAGCTCTTACAAGAAGCTTGTGCTGCTTTGTGTTTAAATTTCAAATAAAAACTTAATCCCTGCTTTTATGAAGGTAACAGAATTACAGTTGCCAGTAAGATGAAATATGCACACTAAATCTCATGGGTTTTTGTTCCTGATTACTTATTTTGAGGGCTACTTAAGTCATTAATGCCGGACCATCCTAAGGAAGGCTGTCAGGTGTTCACAAGAGTGACTTAATGCACTGAAACTCTTGGGTTGATAATTTGTCTGTGAAATAGCACAGACCTTCACAGCTTACCTGTTAAGAACTGAAAAGGAAATTTAAGTCTAACCAGTAAGCAAATGTGGAGAAGGAAGTTTTAGATAGAAATTAAAACAAAAAATGGATGTTCATCTAGGAAGCAGCAATCTGTCTTTGTGCTGCAAAAGCTTTTTCCTTGGTTCATTCAGGAAGTGTTTCAGGGATTTCATAGTATCCTAATATGTAGTCTAGTATAAACATGGATCATTTTCAGGACAGCACTTTCTATGTCTTTTTTTTCCTTAAATTAACTTTAGCAAAGATTTAAAGTGGCTGAAGATATTTTTAAGCAGTTTTCTTCTGTCTTTTAAGATACAGATACTACTTGAAATGTGTTTTTATTGGTATAGTGCAGTAAGCTGCTGAAGTGCAGCTCAGCTGTTCTAGTAGAAAACTTGTATTCAGATGGATTTCAAAAGAATAAAATTACAATTGTATTAAGTATTTCACGTTCGCATTATCTGATTGGAGTTGCGCTGTAAAATGGAGTTCTTAACAGGTAAGATAGCATTACTACTGACATGTAAAAGCATTTTAAATAGCATAAAATAGCAGTCACCAAGATTCTTAAGGTCCAGTCTCCATTTCTGAAGCCGATTGTTTGTCTTGATTAGCTAGCAAAATGCATACAGCAGATAAACTAGGTTACTCTTGTAAATTTTGCTGAAGAAAAACAAGTGTATCTCTAAGGACTTGAAGAATAAACCTGTGAATGTTTCTATTAAGTGCAAAATACAGTTGCAAGAAAATGTATGTGAACCTTTGGGAATTTTATGGTGTTCTGCATTAATTTGTCATAAAATGTGATCTAATTGTCATCTAAGTCAAGAGTGTTGACAACCAATGTGCCTAAAATAATAACACAGAAACAATTCCAATCCTCATTCAAAATGCTAGTGGAAAAAGTAGCTAGTTGACCCTCCTTGGCAGCAATAACCTCAGACAGGTGCTTCCTGTAGCTGTGGATCAGAGCTGCACATTGTTCGAGAGAGATTTTAACCCATTTTTCCTGGCAGAACTGCTTTAGCTCTGTCATATTCTTTGGATGTCTCATGTGTCTGACTCTCTTCAGGTCATTCCATAGCATCTCTGTTGGGTGGAGGTCTGAGCTCTGACTTGGCTGCTCCCAAAGCTGGATTTTGTTTTTCTGAAGCCGTTCTGTTGTGGACTTGCTCCAGTATTTTGGGTCATTGTCCTGTTGCATCACCCAACGCCTACGGAGTTTCAACTGATGTACAGACATTCTCACATTATCCTGAAGAATTTTTTGATACACTTGGGAATTCCTCTTCCCCTCAAGGACTACAAGCTGGCCACGTCCTGACGCAGCAAAGCAGGCCCAAATCATGATATTTTTTCCACCATACTTTATGGCTGGGATGGTGTTTTCACGATCATATGCAGTGTCCTTTTGACACCAGATGTAGTGCTGTGTGTTCTTTCCAAATAGTTCAGTCTTTGTTTCATCAGTCCACAAAACATTTTGCCAATACCGCTATGCAGTGTCAATGTGCTCTTTTGCAAACTTCAGGCGTGCAGCAATGTCCTTTGTAGTAAGCAGCAGCTTCCTTCGCGGTGTCCTGACACAGACACCCTGCTTGTTCAGTGATTTATGTACATAGACTCATGATCACAGATGTTAGCCAGTTCCAATGATGCTTTCAACTCCTTGGCTGTCACTTGGGTCAGTTTCTTTACCTCATTGGTAAGTCTTCGTTGTGCTCTTGGGATCTTTTTGACTGGGCGCTCACTTGGTAAAGTAGCCACAATCCCAAAGTCACCAAGTGTAGGTCATTTGCCTCACTGTAGACTGGTGAATTTCTAAGGTCTTTGAAATCTCTTTGTAGCCCTTTCCAGCTTTATGTAAATCAGCAATTCTTGACTGTAGATCCTCTGAAAGCTCTTTTTGGTGAGGCATGGCTCACATAAACATACATCTTGTGTGGAAAAAACTCAAAAAGTTTGAGTGTTTTTTATCAGTCAACATAGCTCTAGTCCGCACTCCCAAACTTTTCTTAACAAGGTTCCAGGTTAACCTGACTCCAATTAGCTTTTCTGAGGTCAACTCAAGAGTTCACTTACTTTTTCCAGTAGCATTTTGAATGCCGAATTAATATGTTCAGTGAAGACATGGAGGATCAGAATTGGTTTTGTGTTATTATTTTAGGCGCATTTTATTTGTCAATACTCTTGACTTAAATGATGGTTAGATCACATTTTATGATAAATTAATGCAGAACACCATGAAATTCCCAACGGTTCGCATACTTTTTCTTGGAACTGTGTTTTCTGTGTGCAGAAATAAGGATCCTGACTTTGTAGAGACTTGATTTAACTATAAATTGTTTATTGAATCAGTCCAAATTACTGTTAAACATTTCTCACACAGGAGGGTTTACAGACTAAGCTTTAGTTGATTGTTTGGTTAAGTCAAGCACAGCTGTTTTGATTCCCATACAAGAAAGCATTATTCCGTAACTTCTTTTACCTACTGCTTAACTGTGGCTATAATTGATTTATGTTAATGAAAACATTTTTCATTTGAAGTTTTTAATATTGTGTGTTGTAATTTATCTGAAATACGTTCAGAGATTACACGTGAACTTTTTCTGTCTGGCCTCAGGTTTGTCTGTTATTCCATTCATTAATTTGTTACTTCATTGCTTAAATATACTTTATTTCTCTGAGCTATTTCAGAAATAAGTACAAATTAATGAAATCCGAGCTTCTGGAACTGTTCTTTTCCAGGAGAAAACCAGCGAATTAAGTTGCCTTATGATTTTTCTTTTTGTTAACAAAATTTTGAGTTAAAATATTAAACTTTCAAGTTAATTATCTCCCTCTTCATTTATTAAGATAGGCTTTGCTCATGTGAAGCCCTCACTCCAATCTTGTCTCATTAACATAGAAGTTGCCTACTGGGGATATCGTAGCTGAGGCAGAACCAGAGGAATAGGAAACTCATTATGTGTAATTGTACGAACTGTTGTAGTAAAGTTTATAGTGGCTGTGTAAACTTCCTGTAGGATAAAAATAGGGCAGCATGTAGATATTACAGATAAATACTTCTTGTCTGTAGAGTAGCCTAATCAAAACTGGCTTCCCTCTTTAGAAGGCACATCCCTGGGTTAGAGTTTGCAGGGGGGAAAAAAAAGGAGACACTGTTGGGCACACAAGACCTGGACTTAGCGTTTTGCTTCTAAAGCATCATGGCTACAATAAGCAATTGCATAAGCTGAGGTACTTTATCTACAATGGAGTGGCTAAGGAGATTTTCTGGTTAAGTTTCTTCTGGTGTACTGTTTTAGCTGAAACTTGATTAACATATTGAGGCAAATGGCCTCTATATCTTGGAGCACTGAAACCTAAAAGTAGTATAAATTGTGAGATCTTCCTGCACTGCAGATCTACACAGATTGTAAGGACGGGGTCAGTATTTTGTATCTGTAGTGTTACATAGAGGAGAATAAAAACCAGTTCAACAGGTTGCTGGTTGTTGAGCTGTTCAGGACACACATTGCAAACTGCTTTTGAATGTTTGTTCTTAGAAGACAAGGAGTAAATGAACTGCCGTGAGGGAAATAATGTATTAGTTTCAGTGAGTAACTGTTAGATCTCTTGATGCTGATGTCTAATTTTATGATTGTAACACTTACTTTAAAAACTGCCAGTCATTTTAATCATTTTGGTTTTAAAGGTCAGGCAATGGACATCACATAGTTTGACTTTTTGAGGTCTCGAACAAGACAAATTAAAAGCAAGGTGGCTACCCAAAATAGAGGCACAATTTCCACTACTAAGAGGAAAGCTTCTTGCAGCAAATCTAGGAAGCTTTGAATGTGTCTTGGGATTTTTGAAAACCAGTTCAAGAGAATGGAATGTAACTGAAAGGATTTCTCCTGCTTCTTTGTTTTGTCTGTTGCTGAACAGTGTTTGCATGCTATCAGGGCTTTTTTTTTTCCCCTCCCTTTGTTCTGTCCCCCTACTGATAAGTAGGCTCAGGGTGGGTGGGCAAGAAATTAGGAGGAGACACCTGGGGCAGCTGCTGATTCAAATTGACCATTTCATACCATATGATGATGCCCTTAGCAATAAATGGTCAAGGAAACAAAGAGGAAGAAAGGACATTTTTGGTTATGGTGGTGTCTTCCAAAGCAAGTGTGTGTGTGCTGAGACCCAGCTTTCTAGGAAGTGGCTAGGCACCTGCTCTATGTCAATCCAGTGCTAAGCTAAAGATCAGGAGAGAGGGGTATAAAATTTCTAGGCCCCAGTAAAGTGCTCATATAATATATTGATATTGAAATGCAAACAACTGCTGCAGTTGCACAAGTGGTCTTGATGCACATCTGTTTTACAAAGGCAAAAAATAATTGCTCAAAATGTTTTCCAACTCTTCAATGTACCTTATTGCTTTTGATGATTAATTATTTAATCTTTGAAGTCCTTAGAGCTCAGAACTAGATGGACTTTAAAGCAGTGCCTTTAACAGTGGTGGTGTACAGAGCTGCAGTAAAAGGATATAATTCATTTAACTTGAGACTGTGTAGTAATGTAAAGTCAAGCATCCCAAGTGTCACTGTGGCAGTTCAGGCCAGCATACTTCATATCTGTCTCAACATGCCAGCACAGCTGAGAAGTAATGGTAAGTTTCTTAAATAAACCCAATTCTGAAAGAAAATTCATTGAGCTGCAAAGGACAACTCGTACTGTAGTTTAGAAATCAAGGGTACTGAATGCATTCATTTTTCTGCCATTCTTAGTCATGGATATTTTCATCAGTTGGTTTTGCAAATCTCGGTATAATCATTCCCTAAAAGCTTGCATGCTACTGTTGTCAAGTCTGTGCTGTATGAGGTATTAAAGGATTTGTTGCATTAATATAAGATTACCCTGCATTTATTTTCAAGTTAAGTACAGATGTGCGTCTTAGCAAGTTTTTGATTGGGGAAAAAGGGGCAACTTCTACTGATTTCTGCTGGTGCTTGTATCTGATGCATAGCTGTAAGGAGTATTCCAGATGTAAGCAAAACCTTGTTGTTACCAGTAAGCAAACTTCCTGAAGTTTGGGGATTTTTTGAGGGGAGTAGGGAGGGTGGTGGACATGTCATATGACTTCCTAGCTTAATCTGGCTACCTCAGATGCTTTATGACATCACTTAGAAGTAGACAGCCATAAATAAAATTGCAAAAGATGGAGATTTTTAGAAGTAATACATATCCTAGAGAAACAGCTGTGAAACTTTATTTTACATGTTTATTTCTGTTGTTGGCTTAGAATTATTCCAGAGAAAATCTTCACAGTATATAGAATTTTGAAAATAACTATATTTCCTCATTCCTGTTAGGTCCAAGATGGGCCTCTTGGAACACCGGTGTTTTTATTTGCATCAGATGTGCTGGAATACATCGAAATCTTGGGGTCCATATATCAAGGGTCAAGTCTGTCAACTTGGACCAATGGACACCAGAGCAAATACAGGTAAAATATCGTAAAATATGTTTTCAATTTGTAGGGAATGCCAGAAATCCTTTTGAAAAGTTTTCAGTTTATCGTGATGCCCCAACTTAAATGTCTTGCAAAGTACTTAATGTGTTATATTTCTACTGTAATGGAGTTTAAGTTCTGAAAACTCACTTCAGAAATTGATTTAACTATCTTTTCTGGGTCCTTTTAGATGTATTGCACCTTGCCACGAGGACTCTGAAAGCTACTGCTTTGTTGTATCTGTTGAAAATGTGTTTTAAGCCTTTTCCTTTTCAGTAGGGGTCAGTAAGGTGGCATTTGCAGATCTTGATTCAAAAGAATGTAATCAAATACTGACTTTTCCAGATATGCTCCAGTCTGAAGCCTCTTTCTGCTGCCAGACAAATATTCTTACTCCTGTTCCTCCTGGTCTGAAGAACCATCCTGAGAGATGAAAGCTTATCTTTCACGGGATGAGTTAGTTCACAATGTAAACAGCATCTAGGCTGTCAGCTATTGCCCAGCAGCCCTCCTGTGCCATGGGAGCATCTCCAAGGACATATGGCAGCAGAAAGGTCTCCAGTTTAAAAAAAAAAAGACAGTGTCATTTAAGCACATCAGTAGCATTCTGACTGCTTCAGAATTTAAAGCACTGATGGACGTGAATTAACTGTTTCTATCGCTCTCCCTTAGTGCATGCAGGAAATGGGAAATACTAAAGCAAGACTACTCTATGAAGCGAATCTGCCAGAAAATTTCCGAAGACCTCAAACAGATCAGTATCCTTTTTGCTTTAGCTTTCACATTGAAATGACTTTTCATGCAATTTAGATGTTCTGACTATATGAAGGAACTGCTACATTTGGCAAGTCACCTTATTTATTTCGTTAATATTGTTGTATAAGAAATGACAGTGGAAGTTGAGAATGGCTCAGAAAAGGTTTAAATTACTTCAGTTACAGCAAATCTACTTTATAATGGTATTTGGCAAGCCCCATTTATTTTTACTTTCAGAAGAGGTATCTTCATAAATTCCCTGTATGTAGGAAGTTAGAGTGATACTAGAGAGCTCTTGAATATTCTGTCTTTATCTTGAGGAACTGCCAGCTGAAGTTAGAAGCATTTCAACAGGAAATAATGACCTGAATGGAAAAGTAAAATAAGCCATTGGATCTTAGTCGAGTGAAGTATGGATTTCTTCCTCTAGATTAAGCATTCTGTAATTTTGGGGAGTTCAAGTGTATACATTCTGTACAATGTGTGCACAGGTGACTAGCATGGGAATATCTAAATAAACCAAGGCTTCCTGACAGCCACCACTTACGTTTGTGTGTGATTATCACCATGTATTGGGAAGGGGAGAGTTGAAAGAAAAATCATCTACCGCCAGCAAATAGCTTTTCTCAAAATACCTTTTCTGAATGTACCACGTCATTAGGATAATGTATAATGTCATTAATTTAGGTTTGTATTATCTCCTGATTCAGTGAAGTTACACCCCAGGTAGGATTTGCTTCACCTGATTTTACTGGAGCTCTTTAAGTACAGTAAGATCCTAAGCTTGTTAAGTGAGCTGAATCTTTCCCCAGCTTTCTTAGTCTGATGATGGTGGAGTTTGATAAACATACTTAGCTGTAACTTGATCTGAATTTTCCTCCTTCTGTATCCAAGTGATTTTGATTCTTCTGTTTATTAGATGCTACACTTGATATGCAGTGGGCAGAAGACGTGAGGTTTTGTGGAAGGGTTAGACTCCTAATTATAAAATATACTTGAGCAAAACTTTTTTTTTTTTTTCCCAAATCCCACTACTTTTTAGATTAAACATACATATGCACAACAGAAAAGTAACTGGAACCAGATAGCACTGTATATTCCAGCTGTAGTATTCTGGAACTTTATTTCAGCTGTAAGACTGAAATACTTTGACTAAAACTTAGTCAAATGTGGATCTTGGAGCTGTAGATTTTGTTCTTACTGCAGCTAACTTGAATTCACCGGTGCTTCTGCAGAAGAGGCAATAATGCTTTGCTCTAAGCTTTTCCTGTCAGATCAAACCAAAAGTCTAATTTTTAAACTTGAAAAAGAATTCTTTTTTTGACACTGTATGTCTTGAAATAATTACATAGCTTTTTGACCAGTTGTCCATTTTTAAGTGGTGGGCTTGGTCAACTGAATATATTTCATCACATGTGATTGCTTTATTAAAAATACAGTGCCAGGAGAGCGCATGCCAGCATTTTATGTTTTGTTTCTCAATTTCCCCATAATTTTGGCAGCTACTTACCTACTTGGCATTCATGACAAGCTGTTGTGTTAGGGGCTTTTTTCTGCCTTTCGTCTTTGCATTTGTATCACTACAAAATCAGCATTGTGTCTCATCAGTATTCTGGTTCTGAATATTCATAGAATCATACAATCGTTTAGCTTGGAAAATCCTTCAAGGTCGTTGAGTGCAACTGTTAACCTAGCAATGCCAGGTCCACCACAGTCTCTTGAATGAACTGTGAAAACTTTGCATGTAATGATCACTTTGGTACATGTTCTTCTATATTAGTGCTTAACTTCCTGTGGCACTGTGATATACTTGTTTCTATTTTTTAGGTGGTAGAATGGAGACACAGGAGAAACGTGTATGTAGGATCTGCTCAAAATCTCCTGCTAAAGGTCCCCTGTCACTTCTGCTTTTAAACCACAAGGCTGACCTTTGTGGCCATTTTTTATTCTTCTCTTGTACTTTGCAGGGATGCTCTGGCCTAGAAAGTAACTTTGAGGATTGTCTTGATGGTTTTTTTGTATGTTCGAAAGTTATTTTTTTTCCAAATAGTAGAGTGAATCATTTTTTATCTCTTCATTTTACTCACTTCTTAAAACAGTTCTGGCATTTGTTGGGATTGTTTTAAATTCTTTTGGTAACAGTAGGTTGTTGATCTAAAGAAACTTAAATGTGGTCCAAAAATTCATTCATATTGAAGTCAGATAACTTGAATTAAGTGGGTATTTTTCAAAACACAGAACGTAATACCCCAGTGTAATAGCATCCTGGAAAATTAAACCCTAAGAAATCAAAATACTTATGATTCTGTGTTAATAATTTTCAAATTAAATCTTTCTAATTGTCTGAAATAACAAGTTCCATTTTGGAAAACTGCTAAAAGTAGGGAAATATTTATGCAGGAGAACTGAAGTATCAGATTCCAAAATTGGAGCAACCAAAACTTAGAACACTTGTAAATGTGCCATCTGAAAATGTTAATTTTGGCAAATAAAACTAAGGCTTTATCTGAAGAGAGGATAGATTGTTCTGAGGTATAACAATCAGGTTTTGAATCTTTCTGTTTACTTCTAAATTAGTTATTTAATACAGTTATCCAGTTACAGCTTAAAAGCATGGAGAAAAATTCAGTTCCCTTTCTTGTATGTCCTTCCCCCACTGAGATTATGTAATGCAGTCATTTGTGTTGCAAGTTGAATATAAACTTTCTGAGGGAATCCTGTTTAGTCTTAGCTAAATTTGAAAAGTTGTGGGAGTTGCATATTATACAACTTCCATTCATCATTCCATTTAATAATATACACTGGGTTTTTTGGTGTTTTTTATTTCAAAATGACAGTTCTTTGGTATGTGTAAAGAATAATGCAATCTTAGTACTGAGGTGGTTAGAGTGTAGATATATTTAGAAAAGGGTAGAAAAGGATGGTTTGGGTTTTGCAACTTTTATGAAGCAGTGTCTTCAAGTGACACGTAAAATTTGAAACTAAGTAAGTTTGTCGATGCCATTTGATGCACAGGATGAGGGAAAAGAGCGCTCTGAGCACAGTGTTAACAGGTAGTACGTGGAGCTGAGGTAACTTTCCAGTCAGTGATTGAGGAAAGATTGCTATGGAAGTTTAAGAGGCAATGAACGTGAGCTTCCGCAGTTGCAATTTTGAAGTGGAAAATCACATTGCCAAACAAATCAGTTAAGATTTATTCTACAGACAGCAGACAATCAGCTTTCCTAAAGTTAAGCTATTCACACAGCTTCATCTGAGCTGCTGTATGAAGCTGAGAGAATATGCGAGGAAAAGGGAAGTTGTCCTTTTTGTGTTCAAACTAGTGCCTTGTCAGTTCTAGTCTCCCACATCAATATGCTTGCAGCTATTTCCACCTTTGCTTCCATATTCTTCTGTCACTAGTGGTTTAGTTTCCTTTCCACAGAGGTGTTTGTTGTAGTAGGAGACTTTCATGAAGGCCTTATCTCTGAGAACTGTTTATGATCAGCTTTTGAGGGATGATACAGTCTGTACAAATCAGAGACTGGGTACATACATATCACCGTTTATACAAAGAGAAAGTATTTTTTCACAAATTATGATGATAAGGTATGATTTAATTGTTCACCGTGCACGAGTACCTTTGTCCAAGTATTTGCGGTACTACAGCCCTGTGGTTTTTAAATATCAAGTGAAAATGTCCTAACTGTGGAACACCAAGTTACTTCTAGTATACCTTTCTCTTATTGTTTTGTTAAGAGATTAAACTGATTAATTCCCTGTAGTAAGAAGAAAGCTCTTCTTTGGTCACTGCAACAGCAGTTGTTGTTTGTAGAGCAGTTTGTTCTCTTGTTTTAAAACTACAAAATGAGATGGATCGAGAATCGGATGCAATTCTTTCACTTGAATAACCCATCAGCATTTTAGGTTAATACTGCGATTTATCTGAATGCATCTTTTCCTTAAACTAGCTACTCCCAGAGCTGTGGAATTTTTCATCAGGGATAAGTACGAAAAGAAGAAGTATTATGATAAAAATGCAGTTAATGCCTTCAATGTAAGTAAATGTTTCACCAAGAATTTTGTCAATTTTCTTTTTTGAAGGTTACGTAAAAGAAATGTAGAAAACATTACTTATATTAAAATGTCTTTTGCAGCTGAAAACTCTGGTACAGAGCTAAATGCTTTCTTTTGTATCTCTTGAAAGCTATTCTTAGGTTCTCTAAGTTCGACATACATTGCCTATTGTATATATAACAGCAAGGAGTTATGATCCAATAAATAGCTTGCTTCTGACTATATTGTATTTTTCAGTGATGGGTAGTTCTTCAACTGTGCATTTTGAGTCCTTTCTGAGTATCTTTTTCTGTGTTGCGGGGATAAGGTAGGGTTACTGGCTTTGGCAACTTTGTCTCCCCCCATGCTCTAATACCTTGAAGAGAAATCCTAGACTGTTTGGGGCCCTGCTTCTGAGGGTCGCGCTGCTCTGCTGAATTCAGGACTGGTGCTTGCAGCGAGGTGACTGACACAGCAAAGAGAGGCTGTGCGGCAAAGCAGCTGTTTAATCGTGTAGCTGTAGGTTGGTGAGTGCTTTTCTGGCAAGGCAGTTTGAAGAATGTCAACCTTTACTGAAGTTCACAGCCTCATGCTGATTTTTAGATACATCTGTTTCTGGGGTATACAGTTTAGTTGATGTATATTTATATTGTTAAACACACACTCCTCTATACCTGCCTTAAGTGTGGCCTAACACATTATGTTACTCTTTACTTGTATTCCAAAGTAGAAAATAGGGAGAATTGTTTAAAATTACATTTCTTTAAAAAGTATAAGACTCCCAAGATCTTTCTAATCGAAGAACCTAGGCGTCTTATGTAGTACTCCACTGCTGCTTTAGTATGTCTGAAGGAGTCATCAGATTTTGCTTTATGATAGTGCAGCCTAATATGAATCACTTACCTATCAGAGCTGCAAGGATCTATCCTTCAGACAAGCTGAAGAGATCAGTGTTACTGCTGAATAGGGAACACCATTTTATTTCTTCCTGTTTGTGCTTTTCTAATGTAAATGACATAAACTCTTTAAAATAGGAATCTAATTATGAAATATTTTAGCAGTAGATGACTTATGCGCATGCACCGTCACTGCTTCAAGGGCAGCAAACATCAGGTTTGAGGGAGGCAATCTGAAATCACAGTTATGACAAAATCAGAGAAGTGCAAAATGCTAAATTAGCTGAGCTCGTGTAGCACCTGTAGTTCTAGTTTGTTGCTTCTCTTGAGTTCCCCTCCTTGGCTCTGGCCCCAGCCAGGCTCACAGGTGCCTATAGTGGTATGCCTGGTATTCAGTGGTCGTCTTTCCAGTGGGCCTGGGACTGATGGGGAAGAGGCAGAAAAGGTGAGGCTGGACCTCTGCTGTGCATGTCTGAGATGCTGCTCTTCTGCTCGTGGATACTGTTGACAGGGAAGAGGAGCAGTTACTCTGTACTTCTGTGGGGCGTTTGTGAAGAACAGAGTGAGGAAGGGAGTTCTGCAGAGGCAGGTGTTTCTGTGCCCCCATACAGCAGGAGGTGACTACTTCTAAAGCTTTCCTTTTGGAGTCCTGATGACATCCAAAACACCTTCCCTCTTCCCACCCTGCGAGGAGGTGACTGAGATTCCCCAGGAACTGAGGAGTGGCTGTGGAGGAAGCAGGAGATTCCTGCTTGTCGCCTCCAGCCCTCTGCCAGCTGTTTTGGTAGCATCAGAGCACTTGAAAGTAGGATACCTTCATAAATAATAGTCTTGTGCACTGTTCAGGTGGGGTGTCTGTGCTACATCATGGCAAGCTCTTCTGGAAAATTTCTTTGCCACAGTTAGTTGTGCAGAGAGCACCCTGTTTCTTACTGAAATCAGCAGTGTTGAGCTGATGTGAGGTTTTTAGCACACTTTCTTTTTATTATCACGTTTGAAATAATGATGCTTTCTACTTGGATTAGTACCAATTTAAGTTGGAGATGTATGTGTATATTGTCATTTGGTAAAATTAATTCCTTCTGGGTATGAGCAGGTAAGGCCAAAGTGCAGAAACGATGTTGCTATGCCCTAAGGGTCATTTTCCTTAAACAAGTAATTAAAGGCCATTTAAAGGTGGCTTTTAAAAATTTAAGGGCCTCTCTTGGATTTTGTCCACTGTTAAAAGTTGCTTGTGGTAAAAGCTTCCTGTAGCATAAAAGCAGTTTTGAATAATTTCTCTAAAGCATGCGGAACCATTATTTCACTTAGCTTAATTTTGGCAAGACCATAAGCTTTTCAAGTTTGTCTAGCAATACATTGGTGTTAATGTATTCTGTCCGTTGGATCCTGGGAGCATATGTGAAGGTTCAGTTCTTGGTACTGTGATGCTCAGGATTCATATATCTCATCCTTTCTTACAAAATTTTTATTTATGATTTTTAATTATGTGACATGTTTTGTTTCCTGGCAAGACTGTTGTATTGCTAAATTTGGGTTTAGAGGTACATACTGTAATAAAATTAGCTAGTGTAAAGGTCAGTAATGCCATCAAACATGCAGACTAAAAATAGACAAGTATGAAAAACTTTTTTTCACAGTTCACTGGAAAGCAATGCAGGATAAAGCTATGGGCAAAAAAAAAATCTGCAGTTTTATTGGCTAGTTATAGTTTAAACAGAATAATGTATTTAAGTAGAATATGCATTAGAAAAATGTAGTGCTGACTGAAGACCATTCAGCTTTAAAAAACATCTAAAATCTAGTAAAAGGCATACATCTCAGAATTTTTTTATCTAGGCTCCACCTCAGAGTTTTTTGATCTAGACCCCACCTTGAATACTGCGTCCAGTTCTAGTGTCCTCACCGTAAGTGGGATATGGATCTGTTGGAATGAGTCCAGAGGAGGCTGCAGCGATGATCCAGGCGCTGGAGCACCTCTGCTGTGAGGACAGGCTGAAGGAACTGGGACTGTTCAGCCTGGAGAAGAGAAAACTCCAGGGGGGCCTTATAACTGCCTTCCAATACCTGAAGGGAACCTACCAGAAGGCTAGAGAGGGACTTTTTACAAGAGTGTCCAGCGATAGGACAAGGGGAAATGAATTTAAGTTACAGGAAATTAGATTTAGGTTGGATCTTAGGAAGAAATTCTTCAGTACAAGAGTGACAAGACTCTGGAATAGATTGCCCAGAGAGGTTGTGGATGCCTCCTCCCTGGAGATGTTCAAGACCAGGTAGGGGATGAGGCCTTGAGCAACCTGGGCTAGTTAAGGGCGTCCCTGCCTATGGCAGAGTGGCTGGATTAGATAATCTCTTAGGTCTTTTCCAACCCTAGACATTCTATGATTCTGTCATTCTGTGGTTCTGTGATTCTATCGTTGGGAAGACGTGAAATGCTGGATCTGTATCAGTGCTTAGGACTGTATGAGTGGTACAATTATAAGTGGGTTATCAGTAAATGGTTATTCTCGTTTTCTTGCTTAATGTAGGCTTGTGGCTTGCTTATAGAAAGACTGACAGACTGACACCCTTGAACAATGGTGGGTTTGTGTTTGGGTTTGTTTGTTGGTTCTTTTGGTGGTTTTGTTTTGTTTGGTGTTGGGAAAAATTCTGGTGTAAGTCAGGCCTAATTCTTAACCACAGTCTTAAGCTTTAGCCTTGAGAAAAGTCCTGGAATGTAACAGGAATGGTAGCCCCAGGTAGGAAAACTACTAGGAAATTTGTCAAAGTGATCACACTATGCTTGTCTGTTCTTTTTGCAGAAGTACTTTCACATGTGCTTCAGGTGAAACAAAAAGCAGGAGTTCCAATTCAGAACAAGCAGTGTAGCTGAGAGGGGGAAACCTTAGAAAAAATACCAGCAGAAATAATGTGTTCGTGAACTCAGTGTTTTAAGGAATATGCTCATGTGGATGAGTTTTATGGGTACCTTTCAATTTTTTTTTTATATTTTTATTTTTTTTAGATCTTACTTGGGTCAGAAACCTTTTTCTAATTATTAGTATTTTTTAACAGTTATGTATGCGTTTACTTCTTCATGATGTTGTAAAGCAAGAAGAAAAAGTTTTAGAAAAATGTCAAACAATGCATCTGTAAAATTATTTTATTTCCAGAGTGCTGGAAAATTGACTTTTTTTAAAAAAAAATATCCTTTTTGGTGTTATTAAAGTAGCATTATTTACTTCTAAGTTTTATTCTGATAAATGAAAAGATAATTTTGAATAAATTAGCCTATCTAGAGAGGCAAACTGATCTTTTTGTACCCTGTGGAAGAGTCTTCAAATGCATGTCAGCTCTCTGAAAAACTTTTATAGTTGAAATGATCTGTAAATGCTTAGATAAAGTTGTAGCGTTATGATAATGTAATTAAAACTGCGAAGACAACTGTATAGTATTTATGATATTTAGGAAAATGTATGCTTATTGTTGAAGCATATTCCATTTAAGCAGTGTAGGCTATGATAGTTGGAAGTAGTATTTCTCAAGCCAAAGCGTATTGTAATTCTCTCCCAATGTTAACAAGGGTCACACTGGTATAAAAGATCGATGCTTCCTAGGTGGTTCCCAGTCCTCCAGTGGTGAGGTCTCAGTTTGTTGAGACTTCTATAGACCAACTGCTTAGGAAACCTCATGTCTCTTGATCTGACCATCTGCTCTTCTGTTTTGCTTTGGTATGATGTAATTCTGAAACATTAAGAGCATCATAGTTTTTATGTATGTTAAAATTTAAAAAGAAGAATAATACAAGTAAAAAACCACTTGAACCTGATAGGATGTTTCTGGGGGGGAAAAAAATAATTGAAAAAATTTATTAATTTTGTTCTGTGAATAACACGTGATTTGGCATTTTTACCAGTTCAGGAATGTTTTTTGCTCTTTGAATAATCGACTTGGGAGCAGCAGTAGCTGTTAGCAAGTCAACTTATTTTAAATATCCTCAGCATAATGCTGTTCTCCTAGAATTAATTTTCTGCCAACCCCCCTTCTTGATTCTTAGGCCAAATATATCATAGAATCCAAGTAAAAAAAATTCACATGATGATGAAACAATTAGGGCGGGTTTATAAATGTGGTACATCTAAGATAAAGGAACATGGGCAATTTACTGTGCAGTATGCTGTGCTTTTTGACTTGATTTATCGCTGGAAGCTTGTACAGTGGTTCGAGAGGTTGCATCACCTCTGGAGTCACCTGTAGTTACTATAGGTCAAGTGGTGTGAGGTAATTTTGTGTTAAAACTCTACTCCAGCAGACTTGCACCTGATTATCACTTTCAAGTGTAGGCAAATCCTGTTATATTCATCATAGGGTTTTTTTGCACACAGCAATCCCAGACCTGAAGGATAAAGCCTGCAGAGCGATTTCTGCTCTAACAATCTTAGTCCTGAAGACTGCTGCTTAGTAAGGCTTCTGTTTGCTTTGGGCTCTCATTAAACTCTTTCTGCTCCTTTAGTTTGCTGTCTCCTGGAACACTCTTTTTTTAAGAGCGCAGTTTACAATTACACAGATGCCTTTCCCTGAGAATCTGAACTTGTATGCGTAAATAAATGACTTGAAGGGCTTTTCCACTGCAGAAAGTGGAGCAATTGTGAGCCTGGTTGGAGACACGCATTGGGATGTTTTTATGAAAGTAACGTCTGAACAAAGTGTCTTGACTGACAATCTCTGTAGTGAGTCCCAAATACTTGTCATCGAAGCTGTACAGCTGGTAAGGGGAAGGGACAGTTGTTAATGAGGCTCATGATCTTAGATGCAGTGGCCGAGAGAAATAGCAAACATTGCTTAATTTCGCTTTGAGGGGGTTAGTAAGAATCTCCCAAAACTCCTGATTAGAGGAAGTAAGTTTTGATATAAATGATTAAACAGTTTATCAATAAGCCAAGAGGAAATGTGTGATTTTTAGACCCCAGGTTTGAGAAAGAATAAAATAGCCTATTGAGTAACAGATGCTGGAGTGATTCTTTGAGACACAGGACTGCACTAATGAAAGGGTTTCTGGTACCCAATCAGAAGCATTTAATTTGACTGTATCTACATGCTGTTGAGTTAGAAGTGTACCAAAATTGCATAGAGGTTCAGGAAATCAAGTTTGGAGCAATAATATTTTGTGATGTAAAATAAAACCTGCAAAAAGCCAATCTTTCTTAAACCATTGGGGATTTTAATATCTTATACAATGACCCTTATGCCATACAAATAATGAGAAACAACAGTGATGTCACTGTGTCAAGCATGGATATAAATTAGCTGTGTAGGTATTATTGCAGTCAATCTCTGCAAATTTTAATACAAGTATGTAGGAGAAGAAAGAGCACAGTGTCTCCGAATGCGTATGAAAGTTGCCTTATTCAGGGTAAATGTTGATTCAACTTAAGTGGGTTCCAGATACTTTTAGTCTCAGAAATTATGATCTGGCACAATCTATTCCACTACATGAAGTGGGAATATATTATCACGTCCTGACAATGTTTAGAGAATAGTAAACGAAGTTTCTATATTTAAGAAAGGATGTGAATTATGTATGGAGCGGAAGTTTCATGTAACTCAAGTTCAGTGAAGGCAAAGAACAGTGGGTCTGCATTTCCCATGTTTTCCTAAGACATTGTGTATAATTTAAGAAGTAGGAACTTAGGCAACTGCATAAAATGTGATGTGAATTCAGAGATTGTGATGGCACATTTTCCAGAAGGTTATCTTAAAGAAGATTAAATCCATAATATATTTAACGCAGTAAAATAAGTCATGTAGGCATCTTAAGATGGATAAATTGGGGTATGATAGGGTGTGCAAACAGTATGTTTATACCAGCTAGCATTCTGAAGCATTCAGTCATTGGCTTGCAGAGGGGTTACCAGTTACCCCTTTCAATACTGCAAGAATGATAGTGGTTTTTCAGTGGTCTATGAAGAGTCTGTGAATCAAGTGATATGAAGTATTTTTGAAATACACTAATGAAGATAGGCATCAATAGGAAGTGCCGAAATACCCTCAAGAATTATGATTTGAGGACAGAGATAGTGAAAGCAGGATAAATTATTTTTCAAGATTGTGCTGTTAGAATGGGTTCAGTTGTAGAATCACAGAGAGACCCTGGGAGATCAGGGAAGAGACCCTCTGAGATCATCCAATTT
>NW_009695010.1:0-19735 GCF_000703405.1 Apaloderma vittatum | reverse complement strand
TGAAAGTGGGGTCAATTAGAAAATTAGAACAGGTTGTTTAAAGCTCTGGCCAGTTGGGTTTTGAATATCTTCAGGGCTGGAGACTCCACAGCCACTCTGGGTAACCTGTTTCAGTGTTCAACCACTCCCAGAGTAAAAAAATAAAAATAAAAAAATAAAAATTTCAGTGGAATTTCCTGTGTTGCAATTCATGTTCAGTGCCTTTTGGTCCTCTTTCTGGATACTAGAGGCACAGTCTGCTTCAGTCTTTGCTCCCTGCCACCAGGTACTTAGACACATTAATAAGTCTTCTTCCCTCACCCCCTAGCTTTCTCTCCTCTAGGCTAAACAATCTCAACTCACTAGGCCTCTCCTTGTCAGAAAGGTGCTCCAGTCCTTTAATCGTCTTAGCATTCATTTGCTGGACTTGCTGCAGTCTGCCCTTGTCTCTTGTGAGCCCAGAACTGGTCACGTTACTAGCTCACATCCAACTGGTCCACCAGGACGTTCAGGTCCTCTTCTGGAAATCTGCTTTCCAGGCAGTTGACACCTAGCCTGTAGTGGTGTGTGGGGTTATTCCTCCCCAGGTGCAAGACTTGTCAATTCCCTCTGAACTTCAGGTGGTTCCTGGTGGTCTGCCCTGTCAGTGGCGCTCAAACTTGCTGCTGAAGTGCTCTGTTCCATTGCATGGGCCATTAATGAAGAAGTTAAGTAGTGTTGGCCGCACTATCAGTGCCTGGGTGTGCCCCTCGTGACTGCCCTTGAGCAGGACTTTGCCCAGCAATTGTTAAATAAATGAGTTTGACAAGTGAGAGTGTGGATTTTCAGTATGCTGGCTGCATTCCCAGCAGCTCCCGCATGCAGGGTCGTGTTTTCCCCACTTCCCCTAAGTGCTTTAATTTGAAGAGTAGTTCACAGCTGGACCACTTAGCTACAAGTTACGAAGTCTGGGTAACCAAAAACTTCTTCTAAAGCTGAAATCTGTAGTGACCACATGGGCAGTTTAATGTGAGTCATGGACATGTAAATGATCCTGCTTGCAGCAGAGAAAGGCACACAGTAGAAGAAAATGTGCTGCTCTGAAGTGTTGGGAAGCTCTCACTGAAGACCATTTTCACTGAAACAAATACAGATAACATTGGTTTGGTTGGGCAGAGGAGATGGAGAGCATTCCAGTAAGAGATTAAATTTTGATTATCCTGTTTTGATTATCCTGTGTCAACCTTTAATTAAGTCATGCTGACTCTCTGTAGTTTCTAAAGGAGAACCTAAATAATCTAAAAAAAAAATGTGGGCGACAGTAGGTATGGATGCTCTTGGTTAGAGTTGGAATATTTTGCAGTTAAGACTAATACTGTTAAATAGATCTCTATTTCCCAGAACACTGAGTAATTGCGTCTGCACTTGATGTAAATTTTATGAATGTCTGTAGCTCTTCACACATTGAGAACTTACAGCCACCTTGTGCACAAGCTTCACCATATTCCTTTGAGGAGATAAGGGCACTCTGAAGGGCTGGAGGAGTGGTGAGCATGTTCTGAATTTTGACAGAAGAGCAGGGCTGGCTTCTTTGAAAAGCTGCGCTTTGTGAAATGTGGGACACTCAACCTTTTTTTTGTGTGGTATCCAGCGGTTAGAGCACTGAATAGGGGAGACATTTTAGTATTTTTTTTAAACAAGACTTACCAGTTAGCCTAAAAAACTTCCGCAGAAATTAATAGATAAGAATTGTTAGTAGTATGTTTGTATTCTTTTACTCTTTTCAGTATTTCGAGAATAAGCCTCTTCAAAAAATGGTGATAGGTTGTGTCTTTACCTGCATCTAGTAGCAGCCTGTAATTGCTTCTGCTTTAAAATAAAATGCTAATGTTAGTATTGTCAGCATTTGCTGATGTACAGTAATAAAGTCAGAAGTCTGGTGCAACAAGAAAAACATACGTAGTATCTGAACTTAAAACCTGTCAAATGAGTGTAGAAGTGTCCTCATTTAGGTTATTTCCCTGTATGTTGTGTGCATATAAAATGGCCACTCGAGGGCACCTTTGTATTTGGTTCAACTTGTATTTTCCTAAATATATTGGTATGGTTTGATAACGCATTTATTTTTTTAATCTCTTGACTCTTTGAGTGATAGCACCCTAAATTTCATATTTAAGTGGAAGCTAATATAGGTTCATAAAGCTTTAACTGGAATCCTTTCTACGAAAAAGCTAAATAATAACATGCATTACATCAAGAACAGGATTTTGGAAAAACTAAAACTAAAAATTTGGTGAAAACTTATGATCAATAATGCTTATATGACTGTTATCTATCATCAGAAATATGTTAGTACAAATTTATCTAAAGTAAAATCATTCTGAGATTTTGTATATTGAGCCACCTGATCTAGTTAGAGATGTCCCTGTGCACTGCAGGGGAGTTGAACTAGATGCCCTTTTCAGGTCTTTCTCAGCCCAACACATTCTATGATTCTATAATTATATTTTCAGATAGCTTCATTTAATGCTTCTTTTAAGCTTACTTTTTTCACTTGAAATAGTAGTCTTGTGCACAGACTGCATCAAAGCCATCGGGCCAAAAACTCTTTCTATTGATGCTTTTATGTGAACTATTAGCTGAGTGTGTGTTTGCATAGTGCCACTAATAAATAATAATAAATGCTATAAAAGTTTTCATGGAGAAGGTGGGGAAAAGTAACATACTGTCATATAAGAGGGATAGAAAGGTAGAGTAATACTGTAAACCTGCAGATCCTTTCTTTTCCAGTCTTACTTTTTTTGTGAACCAGAGTCTCTCACAGAGCATAGATGAAAATGGAATCTTACAGGACTATTGCATGTGTATTTTCTTGTTCGCTACTGAAAGAAAATGATGCTTTAATGACAGCATTGAGTTTCATTGTGCAAAATGTTTGTTTTTACTTTATCAGCTTTCTAAAAAGGAGTCCCAAAACATGAACAATGGAAAGAGATTCAAGAATTCCTAAAAATATAATGACTGCAAGTCTTGTGGTCTGAAACGTGATTGAAATTCTGTGGAATATGCCTATAAATGTGGAAAATGAAGCAGCAGCTCCTTGCCTTCATTCCTTCTTTTAGGCAATTCTGAATTCACTTCTTAATCAAAAGACCTAACTACCCTTAAGTGAAAACCTAAAATGAAATATTCAGATGCTAGCTGTCAGTTTGCAATCCTTTCTTAGTGCACACAAGCATGTCAACCTTTTTTTTTTTCCTAGTGGCGTGTACAGTTGTTTGCGTGGGTTGTCATCGTTTTGTCTGATACTTTAAAGTGCCAGTAATCAAGGACATCTCCGTTGACAACTTTCCAGAGCACAGCGCTAATGTATGTCATCAGAGTAGCTTAGTGTGTGCTTCTTTACTCAAATTCTGGAAGATGGTTGGAAATTGCTTTTTGGATTTTGATGAATTTAGATGAATTTACTACTTTACACATGTGGCCAAAAGCCGGGGAGGTTTTGGTCATTTGTTTTTAGTGACTGTGATGACAAGTCTGGCTCTTGGTATCTACTTGCTTAAATGTCTTTTTCCTTTGAATCTAAATTAAACAAAGATATTTTCTACCTTTCCTACTGTCTCCTCTTCAAAATTCATAACTGGTGTCAGTGTTGGCCAATTTTTCTAGAAACTGATTATTTAACTTTTTTCTCTTTGCTTCCCTTGGAATATAGCAATTGAATTAAAACTGGCAAATTAGAAAAGTGGTAACCGAAGGCAATTATTGTTGTGGAATAGAGGCTTTTTGCAAACCATTTTTTGGTGTTTTTTGTTTGGTTTTGGTGAGGTTTTTTTTTGCTACGCTAAAGAGGGCATGTCTGCTTGTAAACAACAGTATTTTCAGGTACTCAGACTTGGACCCAAGCATGCAGTCATCTTCCTTTACTGATGCTTCTGATCAAGCTTATGGAAACAAGTCATTATTAATAAAGACTGATAAATTCTAACAAAAAACCTGCATGTTGATTCTGTGATGTTGCTTTGATGTGGGATTACATAGTGCTGATTTTCAGTGATTATCAGTCTCCTGAAAATGAATTTGAGAATCAGTAGTAAAACTTTTCTTGGCAATCCTGAGGGATGATCAAGATTCTGCTATAAATATTTAAAGTACATTTGTGGCTTTCAACTAATTAAAGGCATTTTGGCAGGTCTGAGTGCAGCACTCACTGTGGGAGCATTGGGCACATGTACCTGTCGTGGGTGAGTGGTTTGATCCAGGGGTTGGTCTAACCTCAGCCCTCTCACTACTGGTCCTGAATGTCAAAATAAGGCACCAAGCAGAGGCTTTCTCATTTGCTGTCTGTTGGCAAGCTAATGAATATCTTTTGACTACAAACTCTGTGAGCCACGTCACCGTGGCAGTAATTGGAAAAACAAAGATTTTCTGGAAATACAAGCCAGCAGCACACAACTTGTTGTCAACCACTGTTCCATACTGGTGTTTCATCTGTTTGGTAACTAGTACCTCCCATAGCTAATGGTATGTCTGCACTACAAACAGAATACTGTAGGTCTTTATACCGAATTTGAATGGTCTAACCTGGGTTTTGGCAACGAAATCATCAGAATAGTGCAAAAGTTGGTTAGGATTGACTCATACTAATGAGACGGATTATTTGCTGAGGTTTTTGCTATACATTTGTCTTGGGTTGGACCAATTCTGTTCAGTGACTTTACTTTTCAGCTCAATCTCTTTAAGAGACTCTACTTTCTGAAGTTAGCAGCATGATTTTGCAGTGTCTGCTACAAGAATTGAAAACACTTGTTGTATACAGTTACTGCCGGGATTGGAGTGCACAAAGGCTCTTGCTTGTACTTGCTCCTGTAGGGACCAAGGTCACTGCTGGATCTTGTGTGTCATGCTGAGGGTGCTGGGAAGTAAAAGAGGCCACAAGGAAGTAAAAGGTTGCACCTCTGGGAAGGGGTTGGTAGAACAGGTGACACAACAAGAGTATTCTTTTCCATATATGTCATATTCATTATAAAGCTGAGGGAACACAGGGATTAAGCCCTTTTCTTCAATGGCCGGCATTAAAAGAGGACTCTGATCTTCTGCCTTTGATCCTGATTTGAGTCCCTGAAATCCAGCTCGTGTATCTTGTTCCCCTCTGCTGCTGAGCCTGGGCCTTCCCCAGTGCCATCTGCTCTGCAGTATCAGTGGGGATTGCTGTCAGGGGAAAGTCGGGTTTGATGTTGGATTTGTATGTATTTGAGTGTAGTTTATTATTTTTATTATTTCCTTACTAGTACTATTATTTTTTTATTAAAGCCGTTTTAGTTTTTTTTCCAATCCATAAGTCTCTCTCATTCCCTTTCCCTTTCTGTTGGAGACTGAGTTAGAGAGCATCTCTCAGCATTCAGTGGCCAGCCCAGCCCTGTCCCTTGACAACATTACATGTGTAAAGTGTGCAGCAGTTTGGAAATATGAAAATACCACGGCCTTTTTAAAAATGAGCATTTTGAAATCTTCTGAAAACCAGGAGGCATTTGATGACTAAGGTGTTTGTTTTCTTTTTGTGCTGGAAGAGGGTATCAGCATCTGTAGTAATAACTTGGATATTAGTGAAAAGTCAGTTTTTTAACTGACAAAACCCCAACATGGTAAAGAAATATCCTTATGTTGCAGTGTTGTTGTGGTTTTTAGTTTTATCTGGTGCTAGTGCTGGTGTATGGACATGACCCAATATGACACCTGAGCATGAACAAGAAGCAGAAGAGCCAGCAGCGTGGGGACAATTCTGGCTGGAGGGCGCTGCCTCTGGCTACGACCCCTCTGCGCTCAGCGTGAGCCGGGCCGGGCGGATTGCTCCGAGGTCAGCAGGCAGCTGGTTCAGAGCCAGCTGGGAACCTGCCCAGGGGTTAACACATCGACTGCCCCTGAGCATCCATCTGTCCCGATGACAGGTATTTTTCCAGGTTTCTCTGGTACCCTGATTGGCTCTTGACACTGTTTAACTTCTTGCCACAATGGACTGCACCAGCCTCTCTTTTAATCCTGTGTTATGTTAAGCTTTATCCAGCGGCTTGGTTGACTCAACTGGATTTTTTTCGTTCAGATTTCCTTATCTGGCGCACCATGGTAGATAGCAAGTTTAACAAGATGCAGTGGTGATAAAGCTGTTCAGCAGACCAAACCTATGCTACTGCTTTCATTATTTAACCTTAATCAGTTTGTAATACATTGTAACGTGTCCTCTCTTAAAAATTAGCTTCAGTCATATTCCCTTTGTACTCTTGCTTAGTTGAATATTTGCATATATATAGTGTGCTTTTGAATTGCTGGGTTTTAGCCTGAAGTGAATATAGTGCTGCTCTTTGTTTTTAAACATCATGCTTGGGCATTTCTCAACTTGTACGTCCATATCAACTTGTTCCATATCCTAGGGTACACAGCAGCTGCTTTTCACTCTGTCTCCTCCCTGTAGCTTGCATGGTGCTTCTCCATAGATTCTGTGATTCTAGGATTCCCTTAGTTGATTGGCAAAACTATAATAATTACTTTCAGGCCTTCGTAGGATTACTTTATCCGAGGTTAGATAATCCCTTAATTTATGAAGCTCATATGAGGGTTAAGAAAAACTCTTATGGAAAGATGGAAATGAGATGTAAACATCTCTACTGCTGATTTCCCAACTGCTGATTTTTCCTCCCAACCCCTAAATGAAATTCTGCTTACCAGGTTCTCTGTGCTGAGTATTTGTTACCTGCTGTTCACTTCTGAGAGCTATCAAGCTTAAAGTCTCTTGAAATCTGAAACATACAAAAGAACGAAAAAAAGCTCCAAACCAAAATCCTACTTTATACTTGCAAGTTTCTAACGATACCTAGGATGTTCCATTATCACAATTTCACACACTTGCATTTAATTGAAATCTTAGGAGGAAACATGATGTTAGAGCTCATAGTTTAATACATGTCGTTACCTAATCGTTTTTCTGACATGTTTATTTGATTACAATGTGATGTAATCAGAATAAACAGGATCCCTGTGTTCCTATAGCAACAGAATGCCACAGTTTGAGAAAATGCTTCATTGCAGCAGATGTATCCATAACTCTTCTAATAACCATAGGTTTTAAAACTACTGGATTAAAATATGAGGATTCTGTTTCATATTTCTGCAGGTAAAATTTAGTTTAAAAAATTAAACCTAATAAATATCTTTCCTGAAGCTCTACTCTGCCTTCCAGGATAGGCATAGTTTCTGAGTTTGTGAAAATTCTGTGTGTATAGATTATATTCTGTTAATACTTCAACTGTGTACACTATGGTTTTGGTAGGACAATCTGTAAGAAATATGGAGTATTTAGACATGACATAGGGATTGGACTTTTTTAGCTTTCGGGGTTTTTTTAGTGCAAGCTGTTTGTTGGGGGATTTTTTAAACTAAATAAACCCGTGTCCTTTAAATTTGTTATTTTGATTTGACATAATGACCTGCTCTGTAATAGCTTCATTTATTTTTAAATTTTCCATGTAGATAGTAGAGGTGATATAAGACAGTGTAGAATTGTCAGCTTTATAGCTCTGAATATCTTCTACATGTTTGGTAAATGTAATTCAGTTGCATTTTTTTTGTAGTAAGCGGAATAGAAAGATAATGTTTTCATTAAAGTGTTCAACTATGCATAAAAAAATAGGATAGGAAGATGTATGAAAATGCATTAAGAAAAATTCTGTTTTCTTGAGCAAACTGGATCTGTTGCGTATGTAACTTAGACCTTTTGGATAATTTTGGTCTAGTGGTTCTAGTAGCTATTCTGCGTACTGATTTCTAGAAAGGTCTTGAAAGGTCTGGCATCCTACTGCTAGGACGCGGCTTCATATTAACCCTAAGCTCTTCACTCATTTGGAGTGCTCTTAGAAAAGAGTTAATTAGAACTTTAATTAACGTATAACTTTCAGAGTTATTTTGCATTCCTCTTAATAAAAATATTCTGTTACAGTGAATAAGAACAAAGGCACTTGCTTCTCTTTGCCTCCTCTGGGACAGCGTGCCTTCATGCTTCAGGACATTAATATTTCAATAGTTACACTGGATAAAATTGAACAATGGATGAAACCTAATTATTTTTCTTAGCTCTGTGATATGATCTTATCCAGGTTCATTTTCTTTATAGTCTGTTCCAGTGAATTTCATTATAAGTCACTCATTCCTACCTGACAGATTTTCTTTAAAAATTGTACTGATAAAAAAAGGCCAAGAAAACTCCTAAAAAAACCCCTTGAAAACACACCTTTGTCTCCTTTTTTGTATCTTCTGTGTTGTGTTTTTTCCTTCCGCCCCAAAAATTATTAAAAAAAAGAATGAAAATCATGTCTCTTAGCTGCCTGTGCTCCCTCCCTTCCCAGCTGTTCTTGCTTATTTTCTTTCTCATTTCTCTCCTCTGTTTTGTACAGATATCCTCTTCTGATGCTGCTCAGCCTTTGGCATCCTCTCCTTCTCTGCAAGCTGCTGCTGAGAAGAGCAAAGCAGAGGTATATTGGTTTTGGGTGACACTCTTGTACAACACAACTTTGCAGGAATGTTCATGGTTCTGTAGAGTAATTTCGCTGAGCTAAGTAGAGAATTTGAATTGCTGGTTATCCTTCAGGCATTTAAAATACTTCTTTCCTTGTTTCCTGGAATAGATAAGTGAAAAGAACTGTTACAGCTGGACAAAGCACACATATGATTGTTACCTCTGTGTCAAAATTCTGGTTTTGTTCCAGTGTAGTGTCACAAAAATGGTGTCAGGAAACACCATTTTGTTCCCAGCTAGTAGGCGTGAGTGCCATCATCCTGTCTCCACAGGAATAATTTTTAGTATCTTGTTTTGTGTTACTTGTTTCAGAATCTGAACTGTCAGTACTGTTCCAGCCGTTTAGTTCTGCTTGGAGATAAACAGAGAATTAATTTGATGATGCTTCTGTTAACTCGTACTGGTTTTAATGTCCCTTCTAGCTGAGATATGTGTCTATGTGCTGACATTACATTTACTGTTTAGAAGCGCCTTTGAAAAAAACTTACCACACAAGTAGTAGATGAGACGTTGTTTCTGTGAACTTTCAATAAATATCACAATTTGCAACAATAATGGAATAAGTTTTTTTAAAACGTGAATGGTCAATGTTAGTCTTCTTTGGATACTTCACTCTAAATTGAGATGATGCAGTACATGATTTATGGTTAGATCACAAGTTATTTCATGTTTTTTCTTCCCAATATAGAAAATGTGGAGAGATGTTATAAATTAATTGGGCTATATTTAAACATTAATTAAAATTTAAATGACTGTGTCATTGACTAGACCAGAAGTCTTGGTGAATTCGGCATGTTTTTTTAAGTTGTACCGGGAATAGCAGCAGCCACTTAGAATGAAACTCACATTTTCTTTCTTACCCGCCTCTCCTGATGCATTCAAATTTGAAAGTTCCTCTCTGTAACGAGTATGCCATGTTAGAAGTGAATCTTGGGGGAAAAAAATGAATAATTTTTTGCTTTAGAACTTAAGACCAATATAAAGCCAGTTTCATTTTATTATCTCCGTAGTGGTTTTTGACTGCTTTTGCAAGTAATGAAACACTTGAGTTGAAGTTCCGGCATGAATACAGCATCCGAGAAATGTTTTTATTTAGTCTGAATTCATTTTTATCTAATGGAGCTGAAGCTTGCATATTGAAATTGTGAAGTGTGAAGATGAAGGACTTAGGGGTTTTCAACTCCGCAGTGAAAATGAAGTGAATGAAAATAGTCTCTGGGAATCAAGAGAGTTCCTGTAGACTTTCTGAGGTGTGGAGGCAGGAACACTGCTGAATGGTTTATTCTGAGTCTTCGTGTATTCCCTGTTAAACTGTCAGGGATTTGTTAAGGGCTTTTATTTATGTTTGGTCACCTTTATAAAGTGTCTGCCACATGAAACATGCTGCAAGCCCTCCTCATTCCCGAAGTCTTGAATAATAGAAATTTCCAAGTACTTTTTCTTCTAGAAACATGATTTCTCTAACGAAACATAATTAAAAAAAAATATTGAAGTCAAACTGGAAATCAGGACATCCTGAAGGTGATCATATGCAAAAACTTTAACTCCGCTCTCACTAAAAAACATTCAAGTAAACTTAGGGTACTGTGTTTGAAAAGGAAGTGTACTCTTATAACACTTTCCCAGGAGGAAAAAAATTACATTTGTCTGAGATCTAGAAAAGCTTCTGCAGGAGAAGCGATCATATTCATTTAAATTATTCAGCTTGGGGAAGTTGGAGTGGGGACAAGGAATGAGACTTTTGCGGAAGTTACTGCTCTAACAGTAGATTGTGTGCAGTACATGGTTATGGTCACAGGATTTTGAGAGTCTTTAGAATGCATGTTGGTGCTAAGACTGGTGACACAGTGATGGAAGAAAGGTCCACCTTCATTTGAAAGGCACGGCTGTGCATTTGTAATCTTAGTTCGATAAACCTATGTAAGCCTCAGGTTGTTATGATGGCCTCAAAATCAGACACTCCTCTGCACTTGTCCCAGTCATACAGACTTTTTGTTGAACACCTGGCATTGGCACAGGTGAGATACAGCATTGGTTGGACCTCTGGTTTGGACTACCGTTGTTATTTTTCTGTTGTTAATGTTCGCTAAAGTCTAAATTGTCTTCTATTTCTTTTCTTCAAAACAAACATTTCAAAATCCCTGTTACTGCTATGTCATGACTGTGGTCATTGCTTTCTGTTGCTTGAGTGACACCCGTATTTAATCAGGTGCTTGGTGTGATAGCCTCACTTCCAAGGACCTGAGTGTTCAAGTTAATGCCTAATGAAATAATTCACAGAAGTTAGCCGCGACTTAAGTAAACCAAATCCATCTGGTTAAATATGGTGAATATTTTGAAAATTGGTTATTTTAAGTTGTGAAACATGTGTCTTCCCATGCTCAGTCAGCCCCGGAAAAACAAACAAACCTTCATCTTAGTGTTAGAACGGTTTCAGTCAATTGCCGTGTTACACAGATGTAAAAATTCAGATATATGTATTGGATGATAAAAAGAAGAAAATCCATATTGATAGAAACCTGCAGCCTAGTAAGCTGTTTTGTTTTCAGCACTGGAACTCCATGGACAGTTACCTAACCTCTCAGCCTAACCTCTCAACCTTCCCCCAGTATTGGGAAACTTGCTGAAAGGCAGTATCTTATGGAACAAAGCTGTTGTGAAGCTTTGAACAAAGGGACCCAAGTGTAATGACTGAAAGAACACTTAGGAGCTACTGTCTCATCTCTATTACAGATGGCAAAATCTCATTCCATCCATTTTAATATTCAAGTATACTCTTTAGTACTATGCTGCAGTGGTGCAAGGTAAATGCAAGCAGATTACTGGGTCTAAAAATCACTGCTGACTGTGTCAAAGCAATTCTTGGCCTAATAAGTTTGTATCTTCTGCGTATTATGATGCCTGAAGAAATATTTTATGCTTTTCTTCAGTCAGAATGGGTCTGTAATATTGCCCCATTTATTCATTCAAAACTAAAATAAAAAAACTTCAGTCATGTCATTGTAAGGCATTCAAAGTAAAGGGATCTCTTGGGTTTTCCCTTTCTGGAACAATGTTATGACTCAGCGGGTCTGTGATATGGCCCAAGTCAACTTTTTACATGAGTATTTTTTTAAGACTACTAGATTATCTTTTAAAAATTAGCAACACTGCAGAAAGCTGAGTGCAAATTCCCTTACTGTATTTTTTTTTTGCTCAAAGATACTGACTTCTGTCCTAATGGCAGAGATTATCAGAGTTAATAGAGTACTTGCAGGTGGTTTTTTCCTTTTCAGATCTGCGTAGTTTAGGAGAAGCAACACTGGTTCTTTTATCCTTCTGCTTGTAAGAAGAAATGCAGATGAGCTGGTGAAATAGAGAATATTTTTATTATTCTCAAAGTTTCAGTATTTTTAATAGTACTATATTGGAGAATTTCTTGAATTCTCAGTTACTATTTCAACAAACCAAGTAATTTCTGGAAGCACAGCAGATCGAAGCATAAACTCTGAATTGAAAAGGAAAAGGAGTAACTGAAAATCTCCATGTTGTATAAGGCTGTGGACATTCAATACATTTGTATATGCATTGTTACTGAGTACTAGTAAAACTCTATTTATTTTTTTTTTCCAGAAAGAAAAAGAAAAAAAGAAAGAAGAGAAAAAGAGAGAAACAGAAAAACCAGCAAAACAATTAGCAGTTGAAAAGGTAAGAATAGTTTATTTTTCCCAGTGATTTAAAAATCGCACATAGTAGATATGTACAAAGATTTAAAAAAAATCAGTTTTAATATGTGGGTGTATATGTGTGTGTATATATATACACACATGTATGTATGAGTGGTTTCCTTGTGCTGTGTTTCCATATAGAGGTTGGTTGACGATGTGATGAGGAATGTTTTTGAGTGAAGAGGGGAGTGAGTTAAGATTTAAGCTTGGATATTTAAGACTTTTTAGATGTATCATTTTGCTATTCTTGCACAGAACATTTTCAATTTTATTGAGCACTGTATGGTCACTTAGTACTGTCTTTCATAAATTAATCCACTTTAAACACAAGTATATAATTTATAGAATTGAATTAATATCTCTGTCTACATAACTTGAAAATATTCAGCTAGATCATGTTACAAAACATGACAGAAAAACCAATTAAGGTGCTTCTTTACATAGCTATGTTAAATCATAATGAACAACCTTAGCAACGCAGTTACAATGACATCATGTACACTTCTGTATAGAGTTCAAATTAAGCAAAAATGGAATGAGTAATTTCAATATTAAATGCAATAATTTCCTCCAAGACAGATGTCCTCTCTCAGATGATGTGAATGTGTATGTTCTGATCTGCAGCACAGTCCACACAGCCTCCATCTGTCAGTTTACTTCCTGGTAGTGCTGTGTTACAATTATGAAAAATGTTGTGTATTCATACGTTATGATTGCAGATGTATTTCTAGATCAGTTTTCAAATAGAAGCTGTTTGTTTTGCATAATAAAACAAGATTCAAAAATATGTGCATTCTTGGAGGGGAAGAAGGGCCTTCGCCAATACAGAAATCTTTCTTCTGAGATTGGAAAGCAGTTCTGGAATAAGTTAATGCAGAAGCAAGCTTTGTTATGGCAGTTTGCATAGCTTCACTGACCTTGTGGAAAAGGATATCCTTATTCCTATGGTAGGAGGTTAAAGCACATTTATGAATGACAATAAAAATATTAGAATTGTTGATTATTGAAGTTTTACAAGGGCATCCGGTCTAATTAAATGTCTTATTCTGGTCCTTAGAACAATATACTTCAGTTATAATAGCTAAGTGGTTTGGAAATTTTAACTTTCTAAAACCCAGTTGATCTGAGGGAGAGAGCGGATGCCTGAGCTTTGTCATGTGGCTTGGTTAGGTGAGGAGAAAAGAGGATGGTGCATGGTTACAGCTGTGGGACTACTCTAATAGTCAAAATAAAAAACCTTTCAAATGCCACTGATGAGATTTAAATTTGAAATGTCATTAGATTACCAGTTAATGATTAAGCAAGTAAAAAGAGATACTTTGATTTTAAATGCTTCCACTACAGAATGTGGAATTTAGTAAATATATCTGCAGTAGATAACAGTACTGTTTTAACAGCTGCAAAATGTTTGAAATACTGAAGCATATTTTATTTCCTTATTAATGTGTCAGCACTGATTGCTCAACTGGAACTCATCTGCGTGTCATTTTTTTAAATTAAGTGATTGTTTAAGCTTGGGCTTTTCAAAGCTTTTAAGGATAATTCAAAATAAACTATTTTTAGACACAGCCTGTAAACTTCACATATTTTAAAATCACAGTCACTTTCTAGAATCCAAAGGAAGGAGACCTGTATCAAATGCTTGCATTTTCATTGGAAAATGCTGGTGAAATAGAGGACCAAAAGATTTTATTTTTATGTATGGAATAATACATTGCTGCTCTTGTGATGTGATTCTGCTTCAAAGAGCTGATAAACATTAATATTCTTAGTTTGACTAATAACAATACACTTCACATCCAGCTAGAGACTGTCTATAGCATATTTTAAATATTGCATGTTGAATCAGTAGGGTAATGCTGTGACCTTGACCACAGTATCATGTTTTCAGCAACCACATCAATCACTAGGTTGCTTTTTTATCCCAGTTCTCAGCTTTCTCGAGAAGGAAACAGAATATGAGAATTCTTTGGATACTTCCTACATGAAGTCAGCAATCACCTTTATTGCAGGCATAGTGTATCTCCAGTTTAGCCGTTCCAGGCTTGGGAAGTGAATGAAGTGAAAATACGTGACCCAGCAATTGGCAGTTCTACCACAATTTTTGAGGCTGCAAAAAAAGGACTGAGGAGGACTGTGTTTGCGGACGATCAGATGGTGTATGGAGTGATACTTCATTTAGTAAAGGCACTTGCATTGTACTATTTAGAACAGAGAGCTTGGGACTGAGCTGTGAGAATGACTTCCTGAATTTCAGAGCAAGTAAGACAATTCTGTTTTTTTTTTTCAAGACATACCTTTTTATGTTCATCTGCAGTACAAATTCAGACAAAAAAGGCATAACTAGATATGAAGTCTTGAGGCTTTGGAGTGCTCCCAAGGTAAAGGGGGAGAATATTCATATACCTGAATGTTCAGATTTTTGTAGGGTTGAGCTTTCTATATAGTTTGATTTTTAAATGAAGAAAACCTGATGTGCATCAGTGCTACCAGTCCAGAAGTAGGCCAGAAGTGATTTGGAAAGCAATCCCCAGAAAAATTAGCAGGAAAACTAGAAAGTTCATCTAGCCCATGGCACTGAAAGCTTTGGAAGTGTTTGGGTTCAGCACTGTGTAGCTTTCTGTGGTGTTTATTTCAGAGGTTTCGCATCATTTGAAGACTTTCACAAAAATACTGTGATGGGTTAGCTGTAAAATACTGCATATTTAGGGTCACAGGTACTGTGAAACGACATCTAATTTATTGAAAGTAAGCTCATTTAAGACAAGATTGTGTTGTATTGGCACAGTAAAGTTAAATGGTTAGGATGTAAAGAACAAACGATTTTATTTTTCACAAACTACTCGTGCTTTTGCAAACTTGTATTGACATTCGAAGTTAAGACTTTTTTCATTCTGCTGAACATATCAGGATGATGAATGTTTCTGAAGGATTGGAGCAGTTAAACTTGATTAACTGAAGTTCTGTTTGACACTGTGAGCCTAGTTTGGTTTATTATATTGCATTTTGAGTTTGAAATTGGCTCTTGTTTGTATATGGAGTTGATTTAAGTGACAAGAATGGGTCAGTTAGAGGTTATGTTTCAGTGGTAGTATATCAAATGCTGTTTTTCTTCCTGAAACTGGGGAGTAAAATGCCAGTTTAAACTCGGCAATAACAGTGAGCTGCTGCCTCTCAGTCAGCTGTTACCACCCAGCACCAGATGGCCCACATTACAGAGGTACCGACCTAAGTTTATTTGCATTTTAAAAGTGCTAAACCACCCTTCAAATAAAGGTGAGAACAAATCATAATAGCAGCTTTTTCCCTTCATATTGGAAAAACAACATGTCAAACATTCATTTAACCAAATAGGAAGAACTTAATGTAGCTTATTAGGATTTGTTTGGTTGGTTTTTTCCCCCAAAGACAGCTAAAACTCCCACAAAAATCAACCTATCTTGGCATGTGAGACGAGGAACTATTAGTCGCCCTTAGTTCTCTGGGGCTGTTTTTTACTTACCCAGAGTATTCCAAATTATCATCCTAATAGTTTTGTACAAGGATAAATGAATTGGAGGAAGAAAAGAAAGTTGACTTCTGCAAGGCCTTTGACATGGTTCACCACAACATCCTTCTCTGTATTGGAGACACACGGATTTGGTGGAATTGGTTGGATGGTTGCATCTGACATGGTCAACAGCTCAATGTCCAGATGGAGATGGGTGACAAGTGGTGTCCCTCAGGGGTCTGTACTGGGACCAGCAGTGTTTAATACCTTCATCAGTGATATAGACAATGGGATCTAGTGCACCCTTGGCAAGTTTGCAGATGACACCAAGCTGAGTGGTGTGGTCAACGTGCCAGACAGAAGGGATGTTCTTCAGAGGTACCTGGACAAGCTGGAGAAGTGGGCCCATGTGAACCTCATGAAGTTCAACATGGCCAAATGCAAGGTCCTACACGTGAGGCAGGAGGCTGGGTGATGATGTGCTAGAGAGCAGCCCTGCAGAGAGGGACTTGGGGGTATTGGTGGACAAAAAGCTGGACATGAGCCAACAAGGAGTGCTTACAGCCCATAAGGCCAGTCACATCCTGGGCTGCATCAGAAGAAGGGTGTCCAGAAGATCGAGAGAGGTGATTCTGCCCCTCTGCTCTGCTTTGGTGACACCTTACCTGGAGTACTGTGTCCAGCTGTGGAGCCCTCAACACAGCAAGGACATGGAGCAGGTCCAGAGGAGGGCCACAAAAAGGATCCAAAGGCTGGAGCACCTCTCCTACGAGGACAGGCTGAGAGAGTTGGGACTGTTCGGCCTGGAGAAGAGAAGGCTCCGGGGATGCCTTATAGCGGCCTGCCAGTACCTGAAGGGGCCCTACAGGAAAGCTGGGGAGGGACTGCTTGCAAGGGTGTGTAGTGGCAGGGCGAGGGGCCATGGTTTTAAACTAGAGCAGGATACATTTATATTCGCTATCAGAAAGAAATTCTTTACAACGAGGGTGGTGAGACACTGGAACAGGTTGCCCAGAGAGGTGGTGGAGGCCCCATCCCTGGAGGCATTCAGGGTCATGCTGGATGGGGCTCTGAGCAACTTGATCTAGTTAAAGATGTCCCTGCTCACTGCCAGAGGACTGGATTAGGTGACTTACAGGTCCCTTCCAAACCAATACATTCTGTGGTTCAAATAGTGCTCTAGTGTTCTTCGCTTCTTTGCATAGCATTGTGAGAATGTGTGGAAGAATGAAAGCCTGCACAATTTTTGATATCCACTTAAACTTTAGTTAGGTAGACGTGATAGGTGTTTACTTTTAAGTTGCAGGAACAAGTTGACTTTTAAATATTGATCTGAATGGTAATTTAAATACAGAATTACAGAATGTTAGGAGTCGGAACATCTGGAGATGATCTAGTCCAACCCCCCTGCCAGAGCAGGTTCACCTAGAGCAGGTTGCACAGAAGGGTGTCCAGGCAGGTTCTGAATGTCTCCAGAGACAGAGACTCCACCAGCTCTATGGGGAGCCTGTTCCAGGGCTCTGCCACCCTTACAGTAAAGTTCCTCCATATGTTTAGATGGAACTTGCCATGTTCAGGTTTGTGTCCATTACCTCTTGTCCTGTCACTGGGCAGCACTGGAAAAACACTGGCCCCGTCCTCCTGACACCCACCCTTTAAGTATTTGTAAGCATTGATAAGATCGTCCCTCAAGTCTTCTCCAGACTAAAAAGGCCCAGGTCCCTCAGCCTTCATCTCAGCTAGAGATGTTCTAGTCCCCTAATCATCTTTGTAGCCCTTTCTTGTCCCCTCTCCAACAGTTCCCTGTCCTTCTTTCTAAATTGAGGGGCCTCAGAACTGGACACAGCACTCCAGATGCAGCCTCACCGGAGCGGAGTGGAGAAGGACGACCTCTCCCGACCTGCTGGCCACTCTCTTCTTGATGCATCTAGGATGCTATTGGTCACCAGGGCACAGTGCTGGTTCATGGTCATCCTGTTGTCCACCAGGACTCCCAGGTCTTTTTCCTCAGAGCTGCTTTGCAGATGGTCAGCCCCCAACCTGTACTGACACATGGTGCAGTACCCTGTGCTTGTCCTTTTTGAGTTTCATAAGTTTTTTCTCTGCCCAGCTCTCCAGCCTGTCCAGGTCACGCTGAATGCCAGCGCAGCCTAATGGTGTGTTGGCCACCACTCCCAGTTTTGTGTCATCACCAGATATGCTGAGGGTAAACTCTGTCCCTTTGTCCAGGGAGTTGATGAATATATTACATTATAAATATTTTCATTTTCTTTTTTTAAATTTTTTATTATATTGATGATACTTGCTAAATCACTTTAATAGTTGTTAATGATATTTTCCCTAGACTTCTGAACATTATTTACCTTTCTGAGCAATTTCATTTTAAAATGTTTTTTCTTTACATTTTTATACAAAATGTAGTATAACTTTATATTATAATATATAAGCAATCAAGTGTTTATCACAGGAACAGAAAAATAGAGACATGTTTTGTCCTCTGATTGAATACATCACCTTTTTTATACACTCAGTTTTATACACTTATACGCTAATATGAGTTAAAGCTCAGGATTTAGGAGTATGTAATAAGACACAGAACAACCTGTTTCCTTGCCTCAAACCCCCACAGAGGCTGAAGGGGTTTGAGGCTTCTTGTTCTCTCAGTCTGTGTTTTATGGACCTGTCCCAGCCTGGTTTTACGTTTCTAATCCTACCTTTTCAGTGTTATGGAAGAGATCAGATTAATTTGGGTTCTTGGTTGCTTCTAATGCTAATCCGAAGAAAGGCAAATGAAATTAGATTCTTCCTGAAACTGTGCAAGTCATTCCTTTGGCAGGTAACAAAGGACTCCTTGTGTTTGAGGATTGCATTGAAAAATAGTCTTACTTAATGAAATTAATCTGTCATGGCTCTTATTACGTTTTGGGAGTTGCAGACAAAGAAATTAAGAAACAGGTATTGCAGGTAGAAGAATCGAAAGAAAACCCTTTTTTTGTTCAGATGGGAAGAAGGATATTTGTCTTTTTAGTGTTGGAAAAGGAGTCAACCTACAAGAAGGGTATCATGTTTTTTTCTCCTCAGCCCAGTGTGTGTTCTCTCTATAAGCTTGGTCCTCTCAACTCTGGTCTGCAGCAGAACATTATTTTAATGTTTTGGGGTGGTTTTTTTTTTAAATTGTACAAAAACAGAATCTTAAAACTATGAGAAGAGCCTTGGTTTGGGCTACTTTGGTAAAATTGGCCTTTGTTTGCCTTGACGAACTATTTTTAACAAAAAGCTATTGTTAAGTGTGCTTTGATTTAATTGATCCTCACTTATATTTTTCTTCTTGGAATTAAAACTTGCGAGGGAGGTCAAGGACAACAGAAAGGGCTTCTTCAAATACATTGCCGGCAAAACTAACACTAGAAGCAATGTAGGCCCTCTGGTGAATGAGGTAGGTGCACTGGAGTCAGGGGACAGAAAGAAGGCAGAGATACTGAATGCCGCCTTTGCCTCTGTCTACACCGTTGGAGGCTGCCCACAGGTGCCTCAGTCCCCTGAGGCCCCAGAGGAAGTAAAGATAAAGGAGGAGTTTGCCCTGGTTGAGGAGGACTGGGTTAGGGATCAGTTTGAACACTTGAACATCCATAAATCCATGGGCCCTGATGGGATGCACCCATGGGTGCTGAGGGAGTTGGCAGGTGTCATTGCTAGGCCAGTCTCCATCATCTTTGGTAAGTCATGGGGAACAGGAGAGGTGCCCGAAGACTGGAAGAAAGTGAATGTCACTCCAGTCTATAAGAAGGACAGGAAGGATGACCCGGGTAACTACAGACCGGTCAGCCTCACCCCCATCCCTGGAAAGGTGATGGAACATCCTATCCTTGGCACTGTCTCTAGGCATATCAAGGATAAGAAGGTTATTAGGAGCAGTCAGCATGGCTTTGCCAAGGAGAAGTTATGTTTGACCAGCCTGATAGACTTTATGAAGACGTAACCAAGTAGATGGATGGTGGCCATGCAGTGGATGTG
>NW_009695009.1:8247-8541 GCF_000703405.1 Apaloderma vittatum | reverse complement strand
GTGCCATTCCGAGAAGAGGGATCCAAACGGAATAAAATGTCATCCTCTGTGCCTGAAAGCTGCGTCTCCACGGTGCCTTCCCTTCTCAAGGCATGTACAGCAGTTAGGGATGTCATCTTTGGTCATATTTAATAATTGACGAGGAGGCCTTGCAGGTCTCAAAAGCTTATACAACCGTACAATATTTATTTATTTTACTCTTTTTCTTTTTCTTTTTTCCTTTCTTTTTATTTTTTTTCTTTCTTCCTTTCTTCTTTTTTTTTTTTTTTTTTTCCACAGGAATCGCCCCCTGGA
>NW_009695009.1:3860-8145 GCF_000703405.1 Apaloderma vittatum | reverse complement strand
CCCTCCAGCACCTGGGGGGACACTGTCCTGGTGTTGTGCCCCCCCCAAACCCCAGCAAGTTTTGCTGCCGTACCTCCAAGTTCCGCCGGCGTTACCTTCGCTGCTATATTTGTTATCCTAATAAAAGTTTCTCGGCTCTGCCATAAAGTTGTCACTTTAAAGGCACGTTATGAAAAACAACTGCCGGCGTGTCGGCGTGTGGGGTGAATATGTATAAAGGGGGTGAAAGGGGAGGGGAGGATTTAATAAAAGGTATTGAGGAATTAAGCTAGGCAGAGGCAATCTTCTGCATTCCAGCCCCGGGAAGGTCGACTGCGAGGAAAATATTAATATTCCCTCTTAAGCCCCAATCTGGCGAGTGGGAAAACTTCACGCCCCACGGAAACGAGGGGAGCTGAGCTGAGGTTGTCTCTGCGGGGCCGTTTTTGCAGGAGATGGGGCCTCGGATTCCAGGGGCAGGATGCGGGCGCAGCATCCTCCCGAAGCCTCCTCTCGGGAGGGAGGGAGAAGACTTTGGCGAGGGATGATGCCGCGAAGGAGGAGGAAGGTGCGCGAGCAGGGCTGGGTGATGGAGTGCCTGCTCGCGCCACTGCCGCCGGCCCCCAGAGCCCATTCCTGAGGAAGAAAGGAAAAGAGGAAAAGCAAAAATCATTCCCAAATCCTCTGTTAAAAACAGCTTTTCTGTTTTTTTTAATTATTATTATTATTATTTTTCCTAATTGAGCAAAGTAACCAGATTCTGTAGCAAACCCTTTTGTGTGGGTGCGTAAACTTGCAGCCAGAGCCTTTAAGAGGATGCCCGTTGTGCTGCTTTTTTTCCAAATCCTTTTAAAAAGGTCTGCAGGCTCCAAAAACATCATTAGATTTGGAATGAACCTTGTCATGTTATAGCGAGCAACATAATAAAACCTGCGAGCCTTACAAAGAGTCAGGAAAGTTCAGACGTTGACCAAGTTAACATAAAAATTGTTAGAAAACACAGGAATAGTAATTTGGGGATAAGCAAGGAGGTAGAAATCATGTTGTAAGTGCAAGTGATCTGGAAATAGATGTTTGTCTTGGACATTTCCAGGGAAGTGACATCATGCGGAATGTCTATTGGGATATTAATTCTGCATTTTTCTGTCCAGATTCTGGCACTGAAGTTGGCAAAAATTAGACCGTCTTGTTAAACTGATCTCCGAGCCGCCCACCTCCGCCGCACGTTACAGCACACCTATGACATGACCCGAGAACAATGGGTGAAAAATGGGCTATAAAAACATGAATGGCCTGCTTCATATAAAGCAGATTTTATAGTGCAGGTGTGCCTTCATTTATCGATACTGTGAAGCAGTGAGATCATACCGGCAGTAAAACACAACATTTGTAACACAACAACAACAACAGAAAAAAAAATTTTTTTCTATTAATTAAAAAGGTAATGGCACAGATAAAAACTCAGCGGGGTGTTTTATAAATACATTTGATATTTTGTCATCAGACGCTTTACGTCATGTCACACAGAATTCAGGCAGCTCTCAGAAGGATATCTGGAAAGGTTAAAAAAAATAGAATAAAAAGGGCTTAATTGAATGGTGAAACTATACACCACATTCAGGAAAAACCAGGCATGTAAAAATATCTATTTAATAAGTGCCGTTTAAGTTGTTAGAGCTGGTGGGTTTGTTGTGGGGTTGGGTTTTTTTTGCCTTCATCCATTAGGATATGAATGGGAAAAATTATGAATAGGAAATCCTGCTGGAGTTTTTATTGCCTATTTCCTTTCGGGAAGATGGCATTGTTCCTCTTTTAAAAAAGGGAAGGGGCGTAAAATAAGCCGAGGCGTATGACAGACATCCTTCAAAGCTCAGATGGCAGAGGTATGTTGTTATGTATTTTTGTTACTTACAAGGCAAAGGCTGTTCTATTTTTAAGCAGGGCTGTGCTGCTGTGTACGTTTCACTTCCCTCGAAAGGGGTTTTGGCATAATGTTGTTTTGATTAAGGGAGATTTCTGTTCTATTCTATTTAGGTTCTTATATGTTTTTTTCAACACAATGCAGAGGGAGAAGCGGGAGGGAGGGATTTTTGAGTTTGGATTATTTTTTTTCCTTGGGTTTTTCTTCCTTTTTTTTTTTTTCTTTCCCCCAAGCTCACTCCAGGACAGAGTAAAATTTTTCTGCTCACATCAACAGCTCCAGAAATCCTTACCTGTGCTGTAAGGCTTTGGAAAACCCACCTGTCCAGATGCACTTTAAGGAGGCTTTAGGGTCTTCCCTGTCTTGAATTAATTTTTTTTTTTTGAAAGGGGTAAAAAGATATTAAAAATCTGACAAATTTCCTGGACAAAGTTCTCACCTTCCAAACCCTCCGTTGGTTTAATCACCCTGAATTAACTGACAGAGCCGGCACTGGGAGGGGACCGATCTGCCCCATTTCACCCCCCGGTGGGTTTGGCCACGTGGGGGCAAGGGGAGGAGGCAGAGAAGCAAAGTGGGATTGTGGGGGGGAGGGATATTCCCCAGACACCCAAAAGTTGGGGGCACCCCCCGCTGCCCTCAGCCATGGGACCCTCTGCTCAGGGACCATGCTGAGCCTCTTCCTTCCCCTCCCCTTATTGCCTCCCCCTCCCCAACTGCCACCATTCCAGCTTGTGTCATCATGTTCGGCACAGATGTTTCAGCAGCTGTACGTGTTAGAGCGTGTTTTAAAAGATTTTTTTTTTTTTGCCTTTTTCCTTTTCTGGCACGTCCTAGTGGCCTGATAGCAATTCCTGACCACTGCCATGGGACAGCACGCCGGGGACCACAGGGACCTCCACCATGGACAAATCTTCCTGCACTTACCAGCTAAATTCACTGATTTTCCCTGGTCTTTTATTTTGCAGCACCCAGTTTGCTTGATTTGTTTAATATATTTGCACTTAAAGTCCTAGTGATGACCCAGAGCACTACTGTGGAGGCATCTCTGGCAAGGGCCAGAACTTCCATAGAGGTGTGAGGAGCAGTTTTGGGGAGCTCCTCCGCACCAAGCATTGCGTAGATGTAACAGAGTCATGGAGATAACTGAAATAAGGTCTTCAGTCAACCTGCTGAGGTTGAGAAGCTAAGAGTCCTGGTGGCTGCATTCGTACATGCTTCAGAAGCTGGGTTAATGATTGGAGTCTTAACCAAAAAAAAAGAAAAAAAGAAACGTCATGAAGCCCACAAGATCTAGGTGCAGCCAAAACTTTGATAGGTCAAACTGGGGTTTAGACTCGTTGTTATTATGATTATAGCAAAAAACCTTTGGCATAACCACTGCCAAGGCTTGCTGAGTTCCCATCCCCGGGTGGTGGTTGTCCAAGGGGATGGATAAAGGCTGTGGCACAAGTGCTGTTAGATAAACTGTCTGTACCGTAGCTGTTTTGTTTAATTACTTTTTTAAATGTCATTTTTCTTGTGTCACAGTACACAATACTCTTTCCTCTCCCAGCATGGTGTGCTGCGATCCAACATAAGGGATTTATCCTGGAGATTCCCATGAAGGATCCTATTTATATAACCAAGGATGTTTCAGGGGCCAGTACCATGACTTATTGGAGAGCCTGGCTGCCAGCTCTTAAGTATTTTGTTTGTCTTTTGTGTTCTTTATGTATGAGATGGTCCTTATTCGTCTTTAATAATTCAATAAATGCAGGAGGAAATGGAGTGGCTTTTGATGCCGGCTGGGCGCGTTGCCGCTTTTTTTCGTATACTGGCAACAAGTGCGAGCAGCCTCGCTGCCTGCCAGCATGGATGGCAGAGCTGGCCGGCTCCCCACAGTGCCCAGCCAAGCCCCACCAGCCATCCTTCCCTTCCGAAATCTTCCCAGTTTCACTGACTTACTGGAAGGTCATATGGGTTTTTTTGGCGACTCGGAAATTCAGCTTTGCCACTTGCACCTGAGCTCCACCTTGGCTTGGAAAGGAGAGGCAAAAGGAGGTTTTGTTTTGTGATGATGTTCTCCCAACTGAAGGCAGAGCTGGCCAGGGCTCACGTCACACAAGCATCTTCTCATGGTCCAAAACCAGCACCCGAGGGGCTTCTAGCTGTGCTGGAGCTTGCCTTGCTCCTCTCTCCTCCTGGGAAGGATTAGGATACAGGGTGGTGGCATCATCTCTACCTCAGCTGGGGCTTTCCTTCCCCAGGATGAATTGGTGGCTGCTGAGAGGGCTGCGTGGGCTTTGCATGGTGAACAGGATATCCAGGCTCTGCCCCTGGACCCTCTTTTGATCCTTCAGTAGATGCAGCAACAGGAATTTTTTTTTAAATCAAGGGAACAAA
>NW_009695008.1:0-3348 GCF_000703405.1 Apaloderma vittatum | reverse complement strand
TATATATATATATTTGTCAAAATTCCCTTTTTTTTTTTTTGTCAAAAGTTTAACTCTGTTTGAAACTTTCTGTACAGCCAGCTGGCTCCAGGAGGGATCCTTGCTAAGAATTAATAAATAACGAAAGGAAGAACAACTACTCAGAATCAGTAGTCACAACAGGGAAACTATGGCTTGATGTGACAGCTTACAACAATATTCTCTATGAAGTCCTGGGCCACTGACTCATAAATCCCACCACACGGTGCTCCCCAAATACCATCAAGACTGAAGGATTGTGTAGCTATTGTTTGCTCTGTCTTTTATTTAAAAACATGGAACTTGAAAGGAAAAAGGCAGAGGAGGATGACAGGACCAGCAGCTGGGTTTTGCTGGGTTCATATCACCTGGCAGCCACTAGGATGGAGTGAGGGTAATAAACCAAAGCATTCTGGCTAGAGCTACCAAAATTAATCAGAAAATATCCTCAGCTATGGACATCCATCAGGCCAGGTGTTCCACAAGGAGAAGAGGCTTGATGGCTGATGAGCACATCCAAGGTTTATCATGGGCAGAGATGTGTGAGTGAGTCAGGTTCAGATATGCGTGCTGGTGTCACAGACAATAGCAAAACCATTGCTCTGGTTCCTCAACTCTGCATTACACTTTGCACACTATGTAGAGACTCCTTTTCAGACTCCTCCCAATAAACCAAATTTTGTACTTATAGAACTATTTTTGAGGTTTATATTCCCCTTTGCTTGAGGGTCACACACACAGGCATGAAGCAGGTTTATCCCCAGGTGTTGCAGTGTGTAGATTTTATTGCCAGTTCCCCTCAGACATAGGTCCAGGTCTGTCTTGCTTTACTGTCTGGAGTGAGACCTCAATGTCTGTGTCATTGTCCCGTTTTGGCCAGTCCTAGTCTCCTCCCAACAAGACTCAGTATCCAAGTCCCTTCTTACTTGCCTTTTTCATCTTCAAAAAACATAGTCAAAGCTCCTCCTCCTCCTCATTCCTACGACTGTTCTCCCTGTAAAACCAGCCCTCCCTTCATGCAGCCCCAAAAGCCTTTCCTCCACCACCATCATCACCATCTCTGAGATACAAGCAGAGCCTCTGGAACCCTCTCTGAGATCCAAACCTTCACATAACCCCTACAAATACTGGCAACTTGCACTTCAGAGACTCCCACTATCACAGAATGAAACAAGGTGATAACATCTGGTGGACAGGGAGACCCTAGATTAGGAAAGTGCCTCCCATTGCCCCATGATGTTTCTTTGAGCCGTTGAAAATATCTGTTTCCTCATGATGCATACCTCCATCCAGAGACACCTGAGCAAGGTGACTTTACTCCTGTGGTGTCACACGTCTCCTTCCCTGCCTGAGAAATGCTCTCTTCCTGAGGACTCTTGCTCTGCCATTTCATTTGAGAAAAGGAAAATGGAAACACCTGAGAAGGCTCTGGTAGGAAATGGGGCCCACACAAAAAGGTGTTGGGATCAGTAGCTCATCTGAAGTGCATCTATACCAACACACACAGTATGAGCAACGAACAGCGGGAGCTTGAAGCCGTGATGCACCAGGAAAACCATGACATAGTGGCTATCACAGAAACGTGATGGGATAGCTCACACGACTGGAGTGCCACAATTAATGGCTACAAGCTCCTCAGAGGGGATAAACAGGGAAGGAGAGACAGTAGAGTGGCCCTGTATGTTAGGGAATGCTATGAGAGCTCAGAAAGTATTGTGATGATGGGATTGAGAGTGTTTGGATTAGGTTAAGGGCCAATAAAGCTGATATTGCTGTGGGAGTCTGCTATAGACCTCCCAACCAATGCAGTGACGTGGATGAAGCTTTCTATAAGCAGTTGGGAGAAATCTCATAGTCACTTGCTGTTGGTTTTGTGGGGCACTTTAACCTCCCAGGTATCTGCTGGGAATACAACACAGCAGAGAGGAAACAATACAGGAGGTTCCTGGAATGTGTGGAGGATAGCTTCCTCACACAGCTGGTAAGTGAACCAACCAGAGAAGGTGCCCTGCTGGACCTCCTCTTTGTGGACAGAGAAGGTCTTGTGGACGATGTGGCAGTTGGAGGCCGACTAGGGAACAGTGCCCATGAAATTATTAAGTTCTCTATTCTTAGAAATGTTAGGAGGGGGACAGCAAAACTGCCACTTGGGACTTCTGAAGAGCAGACTTTGGTTTGTTTGGGAGGTTACTTGGTAGAATCCCTTGGGAGTCAGTTTTGAAAGATATAGGAGTCCAGGAAGGCTGTACACTCTTTAAGGAGGAAATCTTAAATGCACAGGAGCAGGTCATCCCCATGTTCCTTAAGATGATCCAGCAGCAGAGAAGATCAGCCTGGCTGAATAGGGACATTTGGGTCAAAATCAGGAGAAAAATGAAAGTTTATGGCCTTTGGAAAAAAGGGCAGGCCACTCAGTGAGTACGGGGATATTATTAGGTCATGCAGGGAGGTAATCCGAAGGTCCAAAGCCCAGCTAGAAATGTATCTGGTTTTGAAACTAAAAGACAGCTTATGTAAATAAATTAACAGCAATAGAAAGAACCAAGGAGAGCCTCCATCCCCTGCTAGACGCAGGAGGAAATATAGTGACAAAAGATGAGACTGAGGCTGAGGTTCTTAACGACTTCTTTACCTCAATCTTTAGTAATAGAAACACCTGTACTGAGGAAAGCCAGCCCTCCAAGCCAAGAGAAAGTGGACAGGAGCAAAACGTCCCCTCCATAAACCAGGAGAAGGTGGTCAGGGACCTGCTGCTCCACATCAATGTCCAAAAATGTATGGGGCCAGATGGGGTACATCCTAGAGTCCTGAGAGAACTGTCAGGGGTGCTCACCAAGACACTGTCCATTGTTTATCAGCAGTCTTGGCTGACTGATCTGGAAAATTATAGGCCTGTCAGTTTGACTTCAGTTGCAGGGAAGCTGATGGAGCAGATCATCCTGAGTTCCGTACTGCAACACATGCAGGTCAACCAGGTGATCAGGCCCAGTCAGCATAGGTTTATGAAGGGCAGGTCCTGTTTAACAAACCACATCTCCTTCTATGACTGGGTGACCTGCTTGCTGGATGAAGGAAAGACTGTGAATGTTGTCTACCTTGACTTTAGTAACGCATTTGACACTGTTGCCCACAGCATTCTCCTAGAAAAGTTGACTGCTCTTGGTTTGGATGGACATACGCTTCACTGGGTAAAAAACTGGTTGGATGGCTGAGTCGAAAGAGTTGTGCTCAACGGAGTTAAATCCAGTTGGTGGTCGGTCACAGATGGTGTCCCCCAAGGCTCAGTACTGGGAGGTCACTCCTATTTAACATTTTCTTCAATGATCTGGA
>NW_009695007.1:74689-128933 GCF_000703405.1 Apaloderma vittatum | reverse complement strand
TTGCCTTCCCGGGAGCCCAAAGTTCACTCCTTCTCGCCGGAGCGGCGCGCTTGCCGCTGGCGTTTCGAGTCGTAACGTGGACTAGCCATGGCGAGCGAAGACAAGCAAGGTGTTGAACGAACAGGTGGTGATGGAAGAGGAGGAGGAAAAGAAGGAAATGCTGCTGAAGGGGGAAGCGTGCTGCAGCCTTTGAATCCGGGAGTCCCCATCCGAGGTATCAAGATGAAGTTTGCTGTGCTGACAGGACTGGTGGAAGTTGGCGAAGTATCCAACAGAGACATAGTTGATACTGTGTTTAATCTGGTAAGTCCATTGCCTTTTTGGCCATGAGAGAAAAACACCCCCAAACCTTACAAACCCCAGCATACATGTGCAGAAGTGTCCCATGCTTTTTTGATGTTATTTTTCTGGCAATGTTTTTTAATATGTTTACACTTCACCATACTAGATTACACCTAGGTTGTTTTTGCGTACAGACCATAAAAGTTGAAAATAAAGCATATGAACCTCTATATATACATTTAAACTTGAAACAACTCTCAACTTGAAACCTTAGATAGCATCCTCCGTAGTTTGCTTCAGAGAAATTGTTGCTTTATTTAGAGCTCAGAAGTGTATTGTTATGTTTAAGCATTCAACAAGTGTACTCAACAAGAAAGTTAAACGTTGATTTAGTAACTCAAACTGTCATCAAAACATACACGTTTTTGTTTTAAGCCAAAACAACTTTTCCTATGAAGATGTTTATGGCCCTTTTTGTTTCCGTTTTGCTTTGCAAGTATACAGAACTTTCATGCTCTCACTGCAAAGGGTGGGGGTGTCAGGGAGAGGTTCATTAATTAGATAGTCAGCTGCAATTTTTTGAATACAGTACCGATGTATTTAATACTTGATAATGGATCTCACTAAAAATTGAGGGTACAACTTTTCCTTCTGAAGATGCAAACAATGTGTGCTGTTGAACTTCTTGGGCCACATTTAAAACAATTAGGCTAGTTGTTGATGTTTGCTTGCTGAAGGAGACCAAACATTAGGAGAACAGCTGCTTTTGCGTTTACAGAAGTACTCTACTGTTATCAAAGGTCTCATAACATCTCTAAAAATACTCATCGTTCCTCCTGCTTCCTTTCAGTGAGCACCTTTGAATTCAAAACTGTGTGGTTTATGACAAACCAGGAAGTGAGAGCATGTAGTAGTATAAAGCTCAGTAACAAGGAAAGTTACTGCAAAAGACTTTTTTAAAATGCTATCTGCATTTTGTTTGTTTTGTTAGTAGTATTCTTTGCTACATGCAAGTTTTAATAGTCACTAAATATTTGTGTGTGCTGGCTGTTTAGTGTTTTATGATGTTATCTTCTTAGGCTATGATAAATGTTTATTTTTTGAATACTTTTGTACTAACAAAATGTAACGTTCCAAGTTGTTTGGATTAAAAGTCTCCCTACAGAGGAATTGTGGTACCGGCAAAACGGAAGTGCAGATCAGAGATTTCATGGGCACTTCACGTATGAGAAAGTGATTTAAGTTCCTTAGTCCACTTGACAATTGTCCTTGACAAAACCCGGTGCTCAGATATATGGACATGAGGTTCAAAAGGAAATTCTGGTAAACAGTTTACGATTTAGGACACTTGTGTGAGGGGAAGTTGTTCATGAGCGTGTTAAATTTTACTTTGTTTCTAGCATGGTCTTTTGAGTGTTGTATGGGAGGTTTATTTTACAGTGGCTGTAAAAAGAGATTCAGTAGAATAATTAAAAATGTAAAACTCCTTGGTCCTGGAGTTCCTTTTCTGCTCGATTCTGGACAGGAGAGGATAGGAAAATTCACCTTGATTCAGAGTACCCTTGATTTTAGATTTCAGAGGTCTGGAGAATTTGACCAGTGGAATGCATTGTCCTGGATCTTCATTTCCAGATAGAAGTAGGGGAGAGTTTCTGGCCCTGGAAATTTTTGAAACTGTATTTTCTGTTTTTCTACAAGTGAAACAACATGCCTGACCTTTCCAAGCAAATTCCCCAACCGTTCTAGCACACCTGCCTACGCTGTGCAAGACATGCACAATGTTGCTTTGTCAGAACGGAAGTTGTCATTTGATAGCTATTACGAAACAGTCAATAATTTGGTAGTAAGGACATTTTACCTGGATTATGTGAGAACACAATCCATTTTTTTGGGCAATATTAAAAAAAAAAAAGATCCCTTGATTTCTCTGAGCCCTGGGAACTCTTACCAGCTACTGGTGACTAATTTGGAAGGAAAAGATGCCTCAGTGTTCTGTGGTTTTACTAAAATCAGAATCCTTAATTTTTATTTAGTTTTTTTTAAAATCAAACCAGCCAACAGACTCATAGTTTTTGTTACAGAAAGCATCTATTTTTTTTGTTTGTGGTTTGTGGTTGTTTTTTTTTAGTAAAAGCTGTTAAGCTGACTTCTTAGTATAGCTTTCTGGGTTATAAGGTCTACCTACAAAGCAGTACTCATCCACCTCTTATTGAGTTCTGCTTTCATTCAGTCATTAGCTGTGACCTTTTTGTTTTGTTGATTAATACCTCTGAAATCACACTGATTAGAATTTAAGGCATGCCAAGTATCGGTTAGCAATGCCATACCAACTTTTGTGTGTGTATGCTGAAAAGATTTGACTTCTGTATGAAAAAGTGATTCTAGAGCTATGGCTTTTCTGGTAGTTGTTTCCCAGTAGCTTTTGGAGCAAGTGTACTCAGGTTCAGGTGGGGGTGTGAAAATCACGCTGTGATCTGTTGTTGCTAATGGGGTTAAGCCCAATATATCCCCACCTATTGGGTTTCATTCAGTTTGGTGACTCATAATTGTGCTCCTTGAGCGGTGTTAGCAGAAATCAGCTAGCTCACTTCTTGTGCTTTGCAAGGAGGAGATACATGGTATGCGGGGGATTTTTTTGGTCACTGAAGTGAGACATCTTCAAACCAGAGTGGAAGGAAGGGCTTGGCAAATCTGTGTCGAAAGGTGTTTTTACATACTTGTTCTTCATAGCATAACCACCCTCAAAGGTGAATAGTTTATTTTTTACAAAGGGAGTTTAGCTGACTTAGTTTTTATTTCTTGAGCAAACGTGCTGTTCTTAGCAAGTTTAAAGAGCATAATTGTAGTGTATGGAGGTTATGGCCAACTTCTTTCTGTGTGATGGAGAGTCAAGAGAAGCCTGAAGTGCTATCTTCATGTTCCTCATCTTTAAGGATTTAAGAGATGCTCCTGCTTTGTATGTGAAAGACTCAGAAGATCAAAAATCTGAAGTACACAGTGATTGACCTGCTGCTTATTAAAGAATTTTAAGCTTTTATACTCGTGATTACTTGAGAAAGTAACTTCTGAGAACCACCTATAACATTTTCTCTGTCCAGCAGTATAACAGTGCTTAGTGACCTCACTTCTAGCATGCCTGAAAAACCCAGTAGTCTCATTTTATTGCCTTTGGAAGTTCTAGTCTTAAAAGTATTAAAATTGATCCACTTTGTTTTGGTCAGTATTCTTGGAGAACCTCATTTTCCAGCCCATGCTAGATACGGGTTTGTGTATTTCGACACTTCTTAAAATTGAAAAGGAAAATACTGACTTTAAAGAGGCTTATTTTTCTGTGGAAAAACTTTGAAAGCACGTTGTTGTTCCAGCGTTAATCCGTTCTATTACTTTAGTGACAGACAGGAAGCTAAACTATGGGTATATATTGCTCATGCGTTGCGTATTATATTTTTAATTGACTTTAGGCAGCAATAACTCCTTGAATTTCCTTTGTATACAAATCAGGTGAATTGCTGTTCATTACCTCATATCTCCTCCTTCATTCCCTCTCCTTAGTTTACTAAAATAAAAATAAAAAAAGCCTCCTGGTAGGAGAAGATGATAGAATGGAAAATACATTATTTAGAGTGGGATCTGTTACTAAACTAAGAGACCTATGTGTTTTTTGTAGTAAAACAGAAAGCAAGTTGGCCTTCTAGTAATGAAGAAACTTTTGGATAGAGTAGTAGAAATAATTTAGTAAATGACAAAACATAAAAACACACTCACATCCATATATATATATGTGTATATATAAAAATTCTTACAGTATTGTGCTACTAGTGTCAAAGAAGATTTTTAGGATCTGAAGTTTTCAGATGTGATGAACAATTTCTGTTCTGAAGGCTACATAACGTGCATCAGAAATATAGGAGGTCCTGCAAAATGTTTTCCAGATTAAAATTCTGCGTGGAGCTTCTCATATACTCCATCCTAAATGAGTTTGTCTTGTATCGTATGTCAGTGTTATCTTGTTTCCAAGTTGTTGCAAGTTTTTTGTTTTATATATAAACTTAGGTCGCTAGATATCCCTGCCTTTCTGTAGGTAAAGGGCTCCCACTGGCAACTGTTTTGTCCATAACGAATGCTCTCTGTGCAGGGGTTAACTATGCTCCATTCTTAGGCCTGCAGCAGGAAATGGCAAAATTCTGCTGTGCTTCAAGCCAGGACTCTACAACTGTTGTCTTTCTTTCTGGTGTCGGTCTAATTCTGTAATTCTGTTTGACGACATTATGCTAGCATTTACTTGGGTCTAAAGTTGACTAGTGCATAAACAACAGGTATTCTAGATTTTTTGCACTTCTCTGAAGAAATGCATTGGCTTGCTCTAGTCCAAATTTGTTTTAAAATGCTTTAGCACTTCCCCCCTCCTTGGTCTGTGTTGCAAAGACTTTTAAAAAATGTTCTGTCTGTCTCTTTTTGTTGAAGAGGATGTGCTGTTGTTTCCAATTCTGTTCGTGGATTATAAAATCCTCACCAAGAGTCCTCTAGTGACAAAGTGAAAATAAAAATTAATTTTTATCACCTTTGGAGGAAAAATAACGGAAGCTGAGGAGCAAAGACTAAAATTACTTAAGAAACTGCATTTGTCACCTCTCACTTCTGCCAGACTTCACTAATACCACAACAAAAATCAATGTAATTTTAAAAATTTCTTACTATTTCCTTTTGTTGTTTCTTCTTTTTAAAGTGATGTTCTTCTCCAACTGGCTTGTTTTGTAGAACAAATCTGAGATAGATGTCAGGACTGCCAGTTGTTTGCTGCCTTCTCATATGCCGTCAGCTCTTTTTGTTATTTCTCCATTACTGTGGTTTCTGCACTATAAGCTCTTTATTATTATTCATATTGAAAGTTTTCTATGTAAATCTATCAGTGCTGATGACAAGTAAGCAAGTAGTTTCTAGAGCATCACTGAATATTTTGCATTCCCTAGTATACGCAGTGTTCCCTAGCAGATTCCCAGTAAGTACACCTCTGGCTACACTTATCCTAGTTCAGTCACTTCTGTCCATCTACAGAATAGATGATAAGGTAAGTCTGTGGCTTTAGCTGGGTCAAGCTTGTAGGCTTTTTTTTTTTTTAAAAAAAAAATCATGGTAACTTGGACAGTCAGCTCTCTTAGTGATTATGCATTAGTCTTTGTGAATGAGAGGAGTTTGGCAAAATATCTGTAATGCTTCCAAATTTGTGTCGGTGTCGTTTCTATAAAGTACATCAGGTGCAAACTTACTTCTTGCTGGGCCCTTTACAATGTGAAGCTCAGTTGGGTGAATGAATTTAGACTCCTTGATTCCAAGTAATACTCATGGTTTTAAAGACATCTAATTTGGGATCTGGTAATGGTAAAAGATGATTTTTGCTAAGTTTAGCTCACTAAATGAGGCTGAGAGATAGCTTTCACCAAGCTTTACCTAGCTCAAACTGATGAGAGTCATTCAGCCTTCACTTAAAATAAGAATTAGAGACCCCTGTCTTGTTGAAATCTGTTTCAAGTAGTTATGGATACACTTCCTCTTGAAGTGATGTGTATTGACTTTTTTCCAGGTATTAATGCGACTAGGCCATTACTTGGTAGTTGGTGGAGTAAGTGTAGAGATTTGGGAAATCTTGTGGTCGGTCAAGAGAGGCATGGAATGCAGAAAGTGAGATGGTAATGGCAGTCTGGAATTAGATGTGCTGATGATTTAAAAGCAAATTGTCTAGACTCTGAATAGGAGCTAATTTGTTCTGTGGTATCAACTCGCTTCTGCGACTGCAACTTAAAACACACTGTAAGGTGACAAAATATTGACATTAATATTAAGACCATACAGTAAAACGTTCAGTTTTTCCCACTTTGTTAACTGGTTAATTTTTATAGCTTCCCATGACAAATCTGAAGTTCTAAGTGTTTGTGAAAGCCTGTGAATGCCACGTGCTCTGTGTTTTCCAGAAGGGTTGGCATCCTGTACTGCCATTAACAGACTCTGTACAAATCTGGAAAAAAAAAAAAAAAAAGCAAAACTGAATGAGGCATTTACATATATCATGCCTCAATAATGCAATGTTCAATCAATAATTTTTAATTAACAGTCCATTCTACAAGTGAGACTCCTTAAAATGTGCTCATAGCATGCTTTAGAATTTGCCTTTAGAGGGGAAAACATCAGTTGGATGACAGATTTTTCTTGTTGGTGTCCTGTAACACAGGAGAGAGTCGGGTATCTGCTGTGGGCGCTTTGCGCTCTCCAAGCAGTATTTCATGTCACCACTGTCAGACAATACGGGGCTAGATGGACCCTTGGCCTGACCCAGCGGTGCAGATAGCACAGTAGTGTAGTGGCCATACGGACTGGCTCGGGAAAAGCATTTGCGGATTAGGGAATAGAATGAAATTAGTCGGACGCATCAGGGAAATAGGTGGATGGCATGTCAAGGTTGCTACAAAGGCTGGATATTGCAGAGTGAGATTAAAAATGGACAATTATTCGTGTCCACGGAAAGAGATTATTAGAAGGATGAACCAAAGTGTGCATATTCAAGAGGAGTGCGAGTAAAGAGAAATCTGTTGAAGTGACTATCTTGGATGAATACTGGAGGTTGAGGAAAATCAGAGATGAGGTATTTGCTTAATTGTTTTTTTAAGACAGTGTCGATTTGGCATGGTGTTCAGGACTCAGTGGCTAGTCAATTGTTTGTTCAGATGCTGAAGCTTGCTGAGAAGTACCAGACTTCTGAAAATCATCAAGTTTAATTTTTGTGTGTGTGTGCGTATGTTAAGATTTCAAATTTGATGAAAGATAAAAATGAGATTTCTCTGTGGTGTCTTTCAATATCTGTATATTTATTTTACCACCTATTGAGGCACCTGCAGTCATTCTGAACTGTATCCCACATGACATGATATTCTGATGTGTGTTTCTTTTACTGGATAAGTTAGTGACTTAGAGCATATATAGCTTCTGTCTTTATACAGTCATTAAGTTCTTTATGTACGTTAAGGAGGAAGCTTTAATCTGTTGCACAAAGTTAAAGCTCTGCAGTTTAGTCATTGGATGTTTAATAGCTACTTGCTGTCTTTGGTGTTTCTGTGTGTAAAACCCTTTAAGAATCTTTTCTGTCAAATTCAGTCTTGCATGCATTAAATTTATGCATATCTTTTTAAAGAACTTCTATTTATTTTAAATGGGTCAATCTGGGAGAAAGTTATTTTTCATAATCACTAATTACATTTAGCTAAATTTCTGCCATTCAAGTGTCTTCCCCAGCCCCTAGAGGCCTTTCTGGCCTCTTCATATCATTTTGCATGATGGTTTTTCGTATTAGCTTGACCTAATTACTTGTGTCCTAATTTAGATTACATTTCTGCTTTAACTGATTCTGGATTTTTCTGTTAGACTTGGTATCATGGTAGAGCATATTTTTGTCTGTCTGAAAACTAGTTTGGTAATTTTTTTTACTATTTTTTTTTTCCTCTGGGAAACCTTTAGACTTTGTCTGAGTGCTATGGCCATTTGCCAGTAATCTGAAAGCTCTAATTTGCATTGAACAGGATACTATTGCCACCAGCTTTTTCATACCCACATGTGGCCAGTGGAAACTGTCGTTTCCAGTACGCGCTGCACCGTATTTAGACCAGATAGTAATCGAGATGCGCCCGTGCGCAACTGCTGTAATCAAATTTGCTAACTAATGGTGCTGCATGAGTTGCACTCGTACCTTTTCCTGAAACACTGTTGTCTTTGTACTGGTACTGGAAGCTCGTTGTAATTTGTGAAGAGCTTGCATTGCTACAGTACTTTAAATTCCAAAGCTTCACAGACAGGCATAAGTAGTTTCTAAATAGAAACTAATTTGTGAAGAAGAAAACCTAATGCCTTCCATTGCACTGGATGCCTCTAGGAAGTGGTGAGCTGAGAGCAGCTATGTCTCAGGCATGATTTTCTTGTTAATAGCTGCCTTGAGATGATATTTAAATGAGGATAGCTAGTGGGAATAGGATGTGCTCTGTTGCCTCCTGTAAAGTGCTCTGTGAGTTTGAGCTGTGAGTCTCTTTTTACTGCAGCCTGCATATGAGTTTTTCTGTTGGTGGTTCTGTATGCTACATACATCTAGCAAAAAAAAAATTATGTGCGCTATACAGCAAATTCAGATTACATTTAGTGTGACTGAAAAGCTGTGAGTTGTTCAGGCAAAACCCCATTCTATTTTGTTGATGCAGCTGAAGAAAAACAACACTTGGAGGGTTACTGTGTTAGCTTTCCTTTGCAACTGAGAATCAAAACCAGAGTAACCACTTAGGACTCACCTGTTCTGTAGATGTGCGTTACCTGTGTTTGTGTCAAGCTCCTCCCTTCCCTCTTTACCATCAGCAGTTGTTCTTTGTGGTGTGGACAGAAGTGACAGAAATAAATTTATGAGATGCAGTATATTTGCCCTACTCAAAATTTCTAGTTTTATACTGGACTAGCCTTGTCAAACAGTAAGTCTAACAGTGACCTGTAGCTTATTTATTCTCTCTTCAGGGAATGCTGAAAGACTAGAGACACCAGTAAGCAGCATCTAAGATGGTCACTACAGTGGGAGAATAGTTTCTATTATAGAAGAGCCTCGAGACAAGTGGTAGCATCTTGCAGTGGACTGAGAAGTATGTGACCACAGAGTCTAGGATGCTGAATGTTTGCTTGATAAATCTCTTGCAAGTTGGTTACTTTCTCAAACTGAGAATGTGATTTGTGTGGGGAGCTGTTTGGTAGAATAAGATAAACCCTGTTGTTGTAGAATTGCTGAGTAAAGGCTTTGCAGATACTGCACCTTCTAAGCTTTAGTGGTCCCTTATTAGAGAAGTCTTTAAGATATACTGTTTGTACTTCTCAGGATTAAAACTGCATTCCTAAGGACAGTTGTGTTTTGCAGGATTATTAATGATTCAGGTGGACCTTGGGATCAAGTACTGCTTAAAAAGCCCAAACAACCTCCCCCCAAAAGAAGTTCTTTATGTGGAACCATAGGAATAAGTTTAAAAAAAAAGGTCAATGACACAGTAGTAGAATTGCTGATAAGCCTTAAAACAATGCAATCAGAGGGCGAATAGGAACCAAATGACTAATGGTAATGGTGCATGACTGTTAAATACACAAATGGAAGCTATCAGTCCAGTCAGCATCTGCTCCTGCTAATGTTTTTGTTGAAAGTAGGCACGTGGTTTGCCTGTAGTTTTAGTTGTGAACTTGATTGAAAAGAATTTGCAAGGTTTGGTTTTATTTTTTTCAATCTCCCTCAACCTCTAATGGGAGTGTCGCTGCACTGTAGGGTTTGGTAGCAGTGTGTGATTCAGGTGCCGTAATGCCTGACTTTATAGATATCTGATACGGAATGTGAAACTGAGTAACTGTGACTGTGTTTTCAGAGTGCATTTCAAAATAGCTGATGCAAGATGGGGAGCTGTGGATGTTTTATATATCGCTGATGTTGTAGAATGTGAAAACACTGAGAATGCTGCAAATGGATATTTCAGCTGGGACTGCGAAAAATGCTCTGTTTGCTTTTTTAATCTGCAGCTCAGGGTCTCCCTCTGAAGCTCTGGTGCTCTTAGCACTTAAGATTTCCTTGCTTTAAATGAAGTAGCAGTGGTGCCCAGCTCAGTAACAAAGTGCTATGAAGAGGGTTCTTGGGCACAGAAGTGGTACCAGCAGCTTCCCAGCTTTGTGCAAACCAGTAAATGTTTACAAGGAAAGAGTTGACTTGTTTTCTTGCTCATTTCTTCCTTGAAAATACGGTGCCAATCTCATGCCGTACTAGATGATCTACTGTTTAACCCCACACCAGGATGCTCTGCTTTGTCCTTTCTGTGCCTCCCTCACTCTCTCCCATGGCCTGTCACCTTCTGCCTTCATCCTGGGCTGTGAAAGTGGGTCCTGAGCGCTCGCTGGGCTCTCTGGCAGGCCTGGGGATCTGTGAATGCCATGATGGCTGTGGATCAGCTGATTGGCAGGGGTATCACATTTGGGGAGATGTTTATTCCATGACTCATCTGAGACCTGGCACTTGAAGACTTGTGCCCTTTCTGTGTACTGCTGCGCTGCTTTTAAAGTGAAATGTGTATTGCTGGCTTAGCAAAGTCTCACCCGTGCAAGCAATGAAAGCCACCCTGATTTCTGTCCGTATAAAGAAGAGGTTCAAATTGCTGTTTGCCAGGACTGCAGAGAGATGGTGGTGTGACTTGTAAGGGGACATTTCTAACACCTCTCTTGCAAAGGCTAGGCTCATATACAGTGAAGAATGACAGATTCTTGGGTATGGAGAGAAAGCAGAGAAAGAAACAGGTCTCAGACTGTGCGGTTAAGGCATTTGAATAAGCTTCTCCAGTCACTCGTATATGACAAAAAAGTTTGGACCTGGAAGACAGTGGATTTTACATGTTAGGGCTTGTAATACAGTTTTCTTTGTGGTATAGAGAATCCTGATTTTCTTCCTGGAAGGTGAATGATCTTCATATGCTGGGGTTTGTAAGATGACTGAAAAATCATCAGAGTTGGTTAGACATATTTCAAAAAGATACAATTTAAAAAACAAAATCTTGGGTTTCTTGCTTCTGGATGGTGCCATCATTTTGCAGAAAAGTGACAATTCCAAGTGGGACTGAAAAAAACAAAATCAACTTTGCTTAGACAGGGAGAATGCTCTTTTTAGGGAATTGGACTCTTTACCATATGTGCAGAGGTAGAAGTATCTCCCTAATCTGAAATGGTTAGGGAATGAAATCCTCAACTTCGATTTTAGTTTTTGAAGCTGAAGAGAAGGAACTGGTTAAGCTTCCTCGGAAACAACCTGTTCTTTCAGGAAGCAGTTGAAAGGGTTGTCACACATGCGTTATATATGCATTTATGTTACAAAGACTAATTTGATCTTTGAGAAAATGGTAATTTCATTTTTTCAATGTACTTACCCTAGTAAACTGGTCTTCCATCTAAATATGAGGAAGAACTTTTACTGTGAGGGTGACAGAGCACTGGCACAGGCTGCCCAGGGTGGTTGTGGTGTCTCCTTCTCTAGAGACATTCAAAACCCGCCTGGATGCAATCCTGTGTAATGTGCCCTAGGTGATGCTGCTTTAGCAGGGGCTGACTCGATAATCTCTGAAGGTCTCCTTCCAACTCAGACGATTCTGTGTTTCACCAAAAGATATGTAGCACAAAATTAACTGGAAGTCACAAGTAGTTACAATTCCTAATTAAAAGTCACAGTCAGAGTAGTGTCGATCTTCTTTGGAAAGAGCACAATTAACTAATTCTGCTGGTACCTTTTCAGACTTGGTGGCTGGTGTTAAATCAAGACTCTAATTGTCTTTGCTGTAGTTCAGAACATGACTCTTCTAACCAACAGCCAACAAATTACAAACTGGAATGAAATAGTAAGACTTCAGCAGCATCCGTGTTTCTTGTATCTTGTCAACAAGGATTGCCTTCCGTTTCAACGGTGAAGCCCGCTGTAAGGGCAGGGTTGCTGCCAGGAGGCAGCTAGAAGGCTGAAGCCAGGTTCTCATTCTGAAAGAGTAATGGGCTGTCCTCCTTACGAAAGGCTGATTTTCCTTCTCTTCTAGTCTCCTTTTGTTTGAAGCAAGTGGGATGATTTAGTGATCATACGACAATGAGATTATCTGTAAATATATTTCAGGATGATCTCTCAGTGCATTTCAGAATATGTTCCAGGATTTCACTGTCATTAGCTAAAAATCATGAAACGTCCACTGAGAGGTACTTGGCACATGTAAGCTGTCATTTAGATGTTTATTTTCCAATTCCTGAGGCAGAAAAACAAAGTAACAATGGGAATTGTCAAGTGATAAAACTAGAATGAAGAACTGAAGTCTTAAAACTGAAATGACACTATCAGATGAGAAGAATTTAGAAACTAACAAATGAGCTAAAATAGCGTTCTATGGGAGTCTGGGTGTCTGTCAGGATTACCTCCTGAAAAAGATAAGAGCAGTATTCCTGAAAAGCCAATTTACTAATAGGCCATTGTTGTGGTATTCTGTAGTTAGCCTATATGTAAAACAAAACAAAGGTTATTTTTTAAGGCCTGTAATTTACTTTATAGGCATTTTTTTAACTGTTTGTAAACTGTTACAACTGTGATTTAAGCTCTTCACTAAAGTATTATTTACTTGAATCAGCAAGGACCTAAGATCTGAAATGAGGTTATAGATACTAAAGCTCTAGTGAGGGTGGTGTCATTCTATGACTGTAGACAGTGAAATATGAAGCTGTGTTGTCTGAGATTTTGACCTGATGTGATTGTGACTTGTCTTACCATGTCCGTTCTCACTGAAGAGAAGTTGTAAATGCTCAAGTCCTTTGGTAGACTTGAGGCTGAGGAGTTACAGCTTTTTTATTTATTTTTATTTTATTTTTTAATCTTTTGGGAAGATGACAGACTTCTGTGCTTTGTTAAGAAAAATCTCCCCTAGAGTTAACCTTCTGCCAACTGCAGTGAATAATGAGAAGATTTTAGCATCTCTTCAAGTTGAGACCTTGTTGCCAACCACTACTTTATGTAGTACCTAGTTATGGAAGAGGAAATGAACACAAAAGCTGTTCTTAATGACTGAGCAGTGTATAGTGAGGGACTTGTTTCCATAAAGACAGGAGACGGGCTGTGTTGTGCAGACTGAAGTTTCTGAAGCAGGGTGTCCTAAAACCTGCAGTCAATTTGTGCTAGAACTTCAATGCAAGACTTTCTTAAAACCAATGAATTAGTATGTTCCATGAATATGGTTGTATGAATGCAAAAAAGTTTTTTTTTTTTTTTTAAATATCACATAGCAGTAGAAATAATAGTAATCATACTTCAATACAGAAAGTGACTAAAGAAAGCATGTTGAAAATACTGAATTGCTCCTACTTGCCTAGCCCTGGAAATGACAGTGGGAATTGTTTTTCTATTTTATCTGTTAGTTCTCTGGAATGTGTGTACTGAAGAAGCAGCTTTGAATGGAGGAAAATGTCAAGATGGAAATGAAAATTGTCAGGTTTTCAAATCTGAAGTCAGAAATGTGTAGTTATTTTCAGCTGAAGCTCTTTGGAGTTCTGGTCCATTACCTGAGGCAGAGCAAATCTATAAGTTGCCTGGTTTTGTGCAGCAAACTCCCAAGTGCGAAGATGTCTGGGGAAGCACAGATGTGTTAGCATTTGAAGCATCTGGCTGGCTTTGAGGTGGATGCAGCTATTGTCACTGCACATGGTGATAACCCTGGTTATTGCCAACAACTGTTTTGAGGCTGGAAATAAGAGCTTTTGTATTATCTACTCCCAATGTGTAAAATGCCTTAAACTGGCAACTGGACTAATTCTTGTAATTTGAAAAAAATTAAAAACTCTGGTCCCCTAAGATGACGATCTAAAATTTATGAGAATCTACTTGTGGATTTGATGGAAAAAATTAACGCTAGTAGGGCTATTCATGGACCAAATGCATGTTAAGTGTTGAAACGTATAAATTGGATAATTTCATAATTCTTATACAGTGTGAATAAAAACTTCTTAATTTTTGGAGTAATATGAGGCATAAATAGAGAAATTTACTCCTGTATACCCACCAAACTTTTAAAAATTCTCCCTTAAATGGATGCATTTCTCAGTTTGTTTTTGACAGTCTCATAAAGTATTGGTTTTTATATGGCTGATTTTGTTTACATATTTTTGCATTCCAGAAATGTTACTGTGCTATAAATCTGAAATTAGTTTTATATTAAACACAGTGAGAAATGGCATTGGAACATCATAAGAAAAAGGAATCTAATTTTATCACTTCTTAAATGTTGTTATCTCACAAGAGCATTCTTCTGATTACCTGGAGTCATTTAGCACCATCTGTAGTGCCATGTGTAACACAGTTAAAGTAGTATAATAGATGCTGAGGATAAACACAGTTCAATTAAAAACGATTGCTGAGCAAATGGGTATGTAATATTTTAGGAATTTAAGAGTCTTCTGTGGAGAGTGGGGTTTAACTGTAGCTTTATTTTCCCTAACCCACTGCTTTCCTCTTTGGTTCTCTCAGTGTGGAGCTATGGTGGCAATGAAGTGATTGCCACGGGTACGTTTTCTCTGCAATAATTTTGTTGCTGTTAGTTTCATCTGTAGTTTCTGCTCAGTAAAGAACTGGGTTACTGCATTACTTGTTTGCTGCAGCCTCTCTCCTCTTTGCCTGGACTGCCCACAGACAGAAAGCACCGCTGCGATGATTGTTCTTTACTCTTGTGGCATCGGGACTTTTATCAGTCTCCAGAATTAAACAGCTAAATTAGCTCCAAGCTTTTTCAAGCAGCACACAGACTGTTTAAGAAACTGGTGAATGTAGAGCTCAGTGCTCCAGTTAGTTGTCTTAATGAGAATTTTTTCAAAAAAAGAAGAGAGAACCTTGCCTGATATGACCTTTTGAGTTTGAAGGGTGGTGACGTTCATCAAGATACTTGTGGTTTAGTAATGGAGTAGATTGGCAATTAGAGTAGGTTTAACTTCTTAAAGCTTTCTTTACCTTATTTAAAAAAAAAAAAAGGTGTCTTTGAGTTGTTAGAATCACTGGAATAGAATAGTTATGAAAATTCTTTTGTCAGTGTTGCGGTCAAATGCTTATTTGTTAGAAATATTCTAGATGATGAAAACTGTTTTCTGGCTTGTCTGTAAATTGCTTTGTACAAAAGTTACAGACTTTAGCTGATACTAGCTTTATACTTTGATGGGATTACAAATACGTATAACTTGAATTTCTTCTTTCTATAACTTTTACTTTCCTTCTGGAACATATCTGTAAATGTTTCCTTAGGATTTGGTTGTACTGAACATAAACTTGTTCCACAAGTCCCTTTCCTCTCTTTTGTCTCGAAATTTGCTCAAGAGGAAAGAGAGAAGATACGGTTAAAAATTGTATATTGAAGTATTTTTAAAATGGTAAATAATGGTGTTTGTGTTTGTATTGCGGCAACCTTTTGTGTCCAGATCCGTGGTTGACCAGCTGTGTTTAGGTAAAAGTGTTGCCAAAGACAGAAAAGAAAGAAACCAGAAAAGAAACAGGTGAATGGCAGCAAAGGTGAAATAAGTTTTAGGTTCATCTTGAAATAAGAATCATTTCTTAAGCAAGTGTTGTATTCTTTGCTGAATGCTTTGCAAAACAAGCTGACCTATGCACAAAAAGCAGACAGCCTCACCCCTTTTTAAAATTATGCATGAAGAAAATAATACTATTTTTCCTTTCATCTTCTGTCCACGGTCACTGTATTTTCCCCAGTGTTGATAATGGAGTGATATTTTTTCAGTATTGCAGTTTGTGTGTTAAAAAAGCAAGAAAAACAACCTGATTTTTTGAAAGTTTGTAATGCTACAATTTCACACATAAAATGCTGCAATCGTATGTTGAGGTAGTCATACGTGAGGCGCCTGTGCCTCCACAGACTTATTTCCTTGAAGACGGCTTAGTGTGGATAAAATGTTAATCGGCTTCACTCATTCTGCATAATTCAATCTTAAGTAAATACTAAATAGGAAAAAGTCAACTACATCTTAAATTCCAAAAGGAAAATTGAGGCTTTGCTAGGCATAACATAACTCACTTTCCAAACATCTTAAGGGTATTGCAGAAAACTTTAGGTTTGTAAGTTTAACTGGGTTTTCAAGCCCTTGTACCACTTACTGCATTTGAGTAAATAGAGGCAGGGTTTTGGTTTTTTTTCTTGCTGTTTTTGACTTAGCAATTGATGGAGCTGGAATAAGGTGGTGGTTATGCCAAAACCTATATTTGTATTTCTTGCTTCGTTTTTCAGTTAGAAAAAAAGTGAAGTGTTCTGTAGTACAAGTTGTGTGCTCACCTGTAATGCCAGTAGGAGGACATGAGAGGTTTAGGCTTTTGATTAACTGAATCTGGAAAACACAATGGGGATGTTTACATTTAGAGATCAACCTGAGTTCAGTTTGCAGTGAAGTGTATAAAAGCTGTCTGCAATACAGTTAGTGCACATTAAGACACACTGATTTTCACTTGGAAATATTTATTTTCAGACTTTATGAATTTAAGATTATAAAAAGCTTAAATAGTATGTTTTAGAGATGTATTTTAGTTTTCTGTTTAATTGCACCTCATTAGGAAAAGCCTGCAGTTGAGTTTGAGAGGGCTATGCTGGAAAGCTATAGGGCTGCAGAGCTATATACATTTAACATCTGTTTCTCAGCTTAGATAATTTTCATGAGTTATTGCTGGACTTTCTGTTCCCCTTACCTCTACTGTATATATGTCTTTAATTATTTGCTCACAGCTTCTGTTTTATTACATTTTTCTAGAGTGTCGACTCACTTCTGTTGTCCTTTTGATCCAAGTCTGAGTTTTTGGTCTTCTGTAAAATACTGTTCTTGTAAATGATACAAATCTTATTCTCTATAATGTTACACTCATATACTGTCTAGAGGTGTGCTTATGGATTTTTTTTTTTTAAATTTGTGGTCCTGCATGAAAGCGTAAGAGAGATTGTATAACAAACCTCCTATATAACATCAGCTGTAAGACCAACTAATATTTTGTACAGTTAACCTACAGACTAAGTGAGCATAATACATCTTCACAAAGCAGATTGGGGGACAGCTTAAAACAAATCCACAGTCCTTTAGATTTGAGTGGCAGTAAGTTTAACAGCGCAAAACCTTAAAAAATAGCCAAGTATTTCTTGTGTGAGGTGTTCTGCTAGAAGTTTAAACATGTTGGTAATGCTGTACTAAAATGAGTACCATTGAGTTTTATGGAGTGTGGCTCAACGCTGTAGACGAAAAAAAAAAGCTGGATTTTCTGAAATACTACAGTAAATTATGCATAAACTTTGGTTGTAAAGGAAAGAAAATTCAGTGCTCTGTTAAAAGCCCAACCAAAGATGCTGAAGTTGTCTTGATTATTTTAGGTAGAACTTCATGTTGTGTGTTTGGCCATACAGTAATCTCTCAGCTTTGTTAGAGGCATCTGGAAACCTGGTTGTGTCAGAAACAGAAAGATGTTGAAAAATGTCTTGGCTGTTATCGCAGAAAGATGTTGAAAAGTGTCTCTGCTGTTACCACAGAATGTTAGGGGTTGGAAGGGACCTCTGGAGATCTAGTCCAACCGTCCTGCCAGAGCAGGACCAATATATTATGCCCTGCTTCATTCAAAATATATCTTACCCTAGTGTTACCTTTATTTACGTGAGATGTGAATCTTGGCATGAAACTGAAATATTTGACCCTTGTATATAGGCGGGGTTGGTGACCAAATAGAACTTCTTGTGTGGTGAATCTCTGCGGGTTGGTTGCTGCATCTTGGCTTCTGTCGTAACTAGGAGAATTACTTCAGCTGATGGAGAGTTGATACAGTTGTCTGTGTCAAAGTGAACTTGGGAAAAGGTACCTGTTTTGATCCTAATATTTTCACAGAGATTTGTGTGGTGAGAAGATAGACTGGATAACAGGACCTTATAGCCTATTATCCTCCTTTGTATCAATTCCAGAGGGTTTGGGGTGGCTAATTTACAAATACATTGTGAGTGGGAGCTGGCTGAGCTTCCATGCCAAGAAGGCTGTGCGTAGAGATCACTGTAGTGAATTTTGGAAGGAAGCCAAGGAAACATTGTAAGGTTTGCTGGGAAGGATTACACAGAGTCACTCTGATCTGCATCTGAAATTAGATCTGGTTTGACCCTCAGCTGCTGTGAAATGATTGCAAAGGGGGTACAGGTGAGAGGCACAACACAGTCTCCCATTGGAGAGTTGTGGTGTCCTCTTCCAGGTGCAGACCATGCTGTTGCAATGAACACCTTTCCCAGAGCTAGATTAGATTGGATTCCAGGCAGGGAGGGCACAGCAGTGCTTTCTACCTTTCGAAAAATTACATTGCTCTAGAAGTTTTTGTAGTGGAGTACTTTGCAAGGAGCAGCTTCGTATGTGCCAGCAGAATCTGCATTCACCGTTATTTCGTATCTGCAGTGCTGCTTCAAATGCTGTGATTAATTTTTTATTTTGTTTTGTTTTCAGTAAATAACCAGTAAGCAAAGTTTCATTTGATGTGCAGGGCTGGTGAAAGCTAGCACTCAAAGGAGTAAAACTATTTTGACTGTGACTATTACAAGATGTTTTACCAATAAATCTCACAGTAACCATAATGAACAAACTTCTAGTTATCAGAAATGTGCTTAAGGAGGTTACTTGTCCATAAATTTATTTGATATTAAACTTTTTGATTAACTGAAGAAAAACCGAAATGTGCTACAACCGGAGTGTCTCTGTAACCCGAACCAGTAGAGAAGTGAAAGGCAGTGTTCTTCGCTCTGAAGTATTACTGTTGCTGAGTAAAATTTCAGGTCACAGAGGAACTGTATGGTCAAATGTCAAGTACTTGAACTAATATAGTCCATAAGTCTGTTTTTAAGGAGTCATGTGTTCTATGATTCTATGTTTTGGTCATACTAGGATCTGCAGGAATCTGTTAGAATCTCTTTGACTATTGTAAAGTTAAAAGGAAAACACGCAAGTATGCAATCACACTTCTACATTTTAAAAAAAAAATATGTACTATCTTAAAAGGGAAAAAATAACATAGCTTAAACTTATTTTAGAGTCCCTGTGCAAGAAAGTAGAGTTCTCAGGATGGAGGTGGGATTAATCGTTGTATGTAATTGCTTATAAATACTTATTTTAGGTGGCTAAATACTTGTAAAATTCCTTCTATGTGGATGTGACTATGTTCCTGCTGTGTATATTTGCAGTTACTAATTTATAGAAAAGTCCATAACTTATGCCATGTTTTTACATCAAAGCATCTGAAACCTTGAAATTATGCTTGTGTATTATTCCATTTCAGTGTGTTTATTTTGGAAGATAGATCCATATACAGGAGAATTCGCAAAGTTCTTTTTTTCCATGAAAAAAAATCTGTTACTTGAAGTGCCCATGAGATGGTGCTCATCAGTTTTGTTACAGTATAGCAGCAGATCAGTGCGTAGTTCTGCCTTGTGAGTAAGGATACAGGGGTTATTAACATTGCTGTTTCCTAGAGTAAGAGACAGAGCAAAAAAAACTGACAACATCTTAAATTAATATCCGAAATGCCTATTAGTATACTATTTTGAAGAATGCCTAAAAAAAATCTTGATATTCCTACTCATCTTTGTGAAGCTTATTTACACAAATTATAGATTACCACTTAATTTTTCTTATAAATGAGATTCTAAATAGCCAAAGGATAAAAAAGGTTTTAGACATTTACCCTTTTTATGCTGCTTTATTTCTTTCTGGTTTTCCTAAAGATCCATGAATTTTTTCTTTGTAGAAAACATTCTGCTGCTGATCCACGCTAGTGTGCTCTGTTCTGTAATATCCGGTGGGAGTTTAGTTAATTTGTTTATGTTTTCCCCTTGACTTGTGCAAGCAGCCTGTAACAAGCAACACAGAACAGAAGCCTTGGGAGGAATGTTAAACTATTAATAACGAAGGTGGGAAGGATACTCTTTGAGCTGGACTCACAGTATTAGAAGCTGCAGTGTTCTTTTTCAGCGGTGTGCCATGTAATTTTAGATGCAAGTTAGGGAGTAAAATAGCAAAATTAGAGGAAGGGGTTACAGTATAATGTCTTCTTTTTGCTGTAAGGTTACAGCACAGTAGAGACAAATGTGTTATTTTACATTCTGTTTCAGACTCTTCTTATTGGTACCTTGAGAGTAGTAACCTGAGTGATCTAGAGGAGCAAAGGGAAGGGAAGATGACACAACTGACAGATGAACTCGCAAGTTATCGATATCGATAGTTAAAAACTGGATATAGTATAAAAACTGGAATGAAGTGACTAGCACCACTGTTATAATTGGCTAAGCTAAGACAATGCTCAAAGAAAGTATCTGCTAAGTATTATTAGCAGAGATTACAGGCCTCTGAAAATGAGGACAGCTTTAAACTTGATGAGTTGATCTAGCAGAGGTATTCAAATTGATTCTGTACAAAGATTGTCTTCATACAGACTGCTCCAATTAGATCAGATCAAGAGGACAGGGGAAAATTTATTTCCTCTGGAAACTTCTTTTCCCTTCCAAATTTTATTTATAGTGCTATGATCAATGCTTCTCTTGTGTTTTATAGGCCTTTTTTTCCTCTTCTTCTTTTTTTTTCTTTTTCAAATCACTACAGCTTTGACCAAATAAGAAACTTGAGTTATGGTTGCCTGTATGGTCTGTTGTGTCAGTAACTACTGCAAGCAATATTAGGGCAACATAGAAGAAAAGACAATAAAATGCTGGAGGAAATCGCGTTGACAGAAAATGGAGAAAAACCCAGAAGTGGATGTAGCACTTTAAGTAGAAGAAACTGAAGACAAATACCAACTGAAAGGCAGAATTTCTTCCCTTTTTTAGGGGAAAAAAAGAAAAAAAAAATCTGGCTGAATTTCCTTTGGGAAAATAGAACTAAAAGGTATCATTCTGGAATGTTTAACTTCACCTGGCACAGAAGGATTTGCACGTGTTCTGGATATGCCGAAGTGAGTGGGAAAAAGAGTTTCGAATGATGCCAAATTGCAGTCCAAGATGAAGCATTGTGTAGGAGTTACTGGAGGCTGAGAGAGATGAGCAAGGCAGATTCAGAAAGTCTTTTTGGCTCTTTTCAACTTTGATGATGATGAGAGTGAAAGAAGAAATTGTCATTTGTGTATTGATGCTGAATCACCTGTGTTGGGATGGTAATGGATGTGAGTGAGTGGTATTGTATTTGAAGGTCATATTTGATTTAAGGATGAAAAGGGAGAGATAAGAACAAATGGTTTTCTAACCTTACTTCACAATGAGCAAACAAGCCGATACAAAGGAGACTTCTGCTGTAAGAACATTTATGGAAAAGTCAAATGAAGCGTGGAGTAGTAGGTACCAGTGTATATAGAAGAGGAAACCAGGAAGAGGTACAAATGGAAGATAAGTCTCCAGAAAAGCAGTCTTAGTTTTTCCTCTTCAGATTCCAGCAGTGCTCTCTTGAAACCCTTTGTGTCCTGCAAACATTCTTTCTCTCTGAGGAAGCTCAGGAATTTGCTTTCAGGCTTAGTCTTCTCAACATACTGTTTTGCTGAGATTAAAGTCTCTAATTCTCCTTCAGCATCCTGCTCTGGCAGAGGGGTTTGACTAGATGATCTCTAGAGGTCCCATCCAACCCCGAACATTCTGTGATTCTACAATTCTGTTTATTCTCCCTTAAGAATAATCTCCTTTTCTTTGTGTCTTCAGATGTTTTCTTCTTCACATCTTTGTGTGTTTCCCTGTCTACCGCCTCTTCAGTCTTGTATATCTTAATTTTTTTTTTTTAAGAATTAGAATTATAAAAAAATGCATTTTGTAATGGGATTACTTTAGCTTTTATTTGTAGCACACTGTGCCAGTTCTAGGTCAGCCAATTTCAAGTGGGGGAAGAAGAATCCTATGAAAAGAAATTAAGAACATTTCTGATTGAATTTTTATGTGTGAAGACTAAATCAAAAGATTTCATTCTGGAATGTTTCATTTCATGTGAAATAATGCTATGGTGCTTCAGAGAAGCTGCTGATTATGGAAGGAGTCAAGATCAACTAAGAAAGAAATCCTGGAGTTTGTTGGAGTCAGAAATAAAGAGCTTATCTGGAAGTAGATCCAGTATGAGTGAGAAGAATGTGGGCCTACAACTCATATGATGAAAACACAAATTTTGAAGCTAAACCACTTATATTCTTAAAAATGTGGTTTATAAGGATTTTAAATTATTTTTAATTCCAACAAGTATTTTTATTTCATGGCCCAGAAAAACACATCTCTTGTCAGATACTGGTATTTCTCATAGAGGACAAATCTCATCTTTGAACAATTCCAGGGAAGTACATTTTCAGATAATTAGTTTTAGGTGCAGTTGCCCAGGAATCAGTATTTTCTTTCTCATAAAAGAGTGTGAAAAGAGCCAGAGGTCTTGCAGTAATAATTCTGAAAAGACAGCAGTGGTATTTCTGAGGAAGTGAATGTTTCATAACTTGAACTACCACACAGCTTAGAATGCAATGCTGTTTACACAAGATATTTTCATACAAATGGAAAAAAGACAGAAAAATGTGAAACGAACAAGGAAAAAACTACCTTTATATAAACTTACAGGTCCATAATCAATAAACAGTTTGCCTGAATACATCACCATTTACTGAACTGATGATAGAAGTTTTAAATTTGTTAAGAATAAAACTTAAGACACAAAGTGGGAATGTAAATACGTAATTTGCGTTTTCTGTTCATTGTACATTAAGATAACTTCAGTGTATACTGAACATAACTATGTATATATGAACTTAAACTGCAAGATAATTTCAGTGCATGCTGTAATGATTGCTGAAGTACCTTTGTGGGTTTTGCTTTACACTAAACATTGCTTTGTTCCATGATTCAAACATCTGAAAGAAGCAATGCATATAATATGTCATAGTTGAGAGGAAAGTAGATTTTGGAGTACATGCTCCCATCCTGTTCAATACCATTGTGAAACAATGTTGTCCTCTTTACAACTAAAGATTTTAATTTTTTTTTCATAATCAACTACTTAATTATTATGTTAATAAAATAACAAATTCCTGAGGGCAGTATCCTAGAATTTAATATTTTATTACTCCTTGAAATGGCAGCCAACCTGCTATTCCAACTCAGATGTCAACATTACTTTTTCTCTTTTTGAAAAGCAGTGAGGGCATCTGACCCGTGCATTTGTTTTCAAGCCTGTTTAATTTTTATAGGGATCGAGATAAGCAGGTGTGGAATAAGTGATTAGTGATCTTTCACCACCAGTTAAATAATGTTTTTCGACAGTTTAAAATGTAAAAAACTCAAATGGCAGAATTTCCTGACTGTTTAGAGTACACAGAGTCACTTAGGTTGGGAAAGCCCTTTAAAATCATCAAGTTCAGCCGTGGACCTAACACTGCATGTCCACCACTAAACCATGTCCTCAGGTACCACGTGTACATGTCTTTTAAACACCTCTGGGGATGGCGACTCCACCGCTTTCCCGGGCAGCCTGTTCCAATGCCTGACAACCCTTTTGGTGGAGAATTTTTTTCCTGATACCCAGTCTAGACATCCCCTGGTGTGACTTGAGACCATTTCCTCTTGTCCTGTTGTTTGTAACTTGAGAGAGGAGACTGAAACCAACACCATTACAAACTCATCATGTTAGGAGTCATGAGTGACTGTGACTTTTAAGAAATATATGAAGTAGGAGAGAGTATGTTTTTTGTCAGAGTCCACTGAAAAAATACATTAAAGTGTGCAGGATCTCTCGACTCTGATGTAGGTTCATTTTTTACCATTTTAAAACATTCTTACTTTATTTAAAAATACCTCCCTACAGTAGGATATTGTGTAGCTTCAAAAAAGACTGCTTGCTTGCAGTAGTTGTTTTCTTCTTTGCCTATTGATTTTTTTCGTAGTAGCACAGATGAGACTGTGGATTCTTCCACTTTTTAAAGTACAGAAAATAAGCTTTAAATGTGCAACAGCCTATTATGAGCTATTTTCACTTCCGAAATTTGTAATGAAGCAAGCTGTTGATGAATTGGCTTTTCTGACAAAAAGAAATGTTTCTGTTTAGAAAAAATGTGCGATGACAGTCTGACAGGGTTACCACTGTAATCAAATACTTTGGCAATTGTGCCAGCTGATCTGATGTATTGCTAGTGACTCAAAATCATAAAAATGTTTGCAGTTGTGGGTTTTTTTTTTTCTTTTTTTCCTTTTTCTTCTCTCTGGAGCTTTTTGTTCCTTTCTGTGAGAGTCAGACCAGTTTGCAGCTCTGAACTCTGAGTTTTGAAGTGGCTGGTTGGCCTGGGAGCTTGGAAGCCTGAAGGATGGCCGTTTCAGTGCATGTGTCGTAACTCTTTCACAACTGGAGAGCCCGAGAGCTGTCAGGTCCTCAGGTGTCTCCTACATCATATGTCAGGAAACCAGGGCTGTTATCTTTAATAAGTTCTTAATTCAGTCAATGATGAGCAGCAGAAAATGTGACAATGGTGGCATCAATTTCAGTTAGCAGTGTTCCTTATCCCACCAGAATTGTTTTTTCCAAAGTGGTAGGAAAAGATTGTGGAATAGTAAGTTTCAGGGAACTTCTTTCTGTGTTTGTCTTGGCTTTGGGCTTGATGATCCTTGAGGTCCCTTCCAACCTTGTAGTATATGATTCTGTGAATTTCCTGAATTCCAAAACTGCAGCAGAAGTAGTACTGATCAAATGACTTTTTTTAGCATATATTTTCTGTGTAGAAACATAAGAGTGGAAAAACTACAAACACTGTGAGCTATATACCTTGCTGCAGAATTAAGGAGAGTAGTATTTCAAGTTGGATGTGTGATGTGAAAGAAACTAATGGATTTAGGTATGCCTTAGACGGAAGTTGGCACACTGCAACAGCTCTGGAGTTTCATGACAGTGTTGTATGGCTTACTCTTTGACAAAAAAACCCCAAACCTCTAAAACTGAGCGTATACATAAAGTTGGTATAACTATAATGGTAATGGAATCTCATGAAGCTGCAGCTACCGGGTGGTGGGTTGTGCAAAGGAGTATGTATGTACACGCTGGTGGTTTTGCAAGGGCAGATGGTGGTTAGTAGTGCCCTTTTGGCTTTGTGCCCCAAAGTTACACTGGAACAAAAGGTAATCTGTAGACTGACTGAAAGAAAAAGGAAACTTGAAGATTAAAGGCTTTTGTTCTGTTGTTTTTTATTTTTAATTTCCCCCCTCTCTTAAAGGCACATATATTCACAAAATTAAAGACAGTCTGCTATTTACAGTGAGATAATGGATACTCATGCCAGTCTTTGCCATGACACCTAAGAGACACCAGTTTATACCGTCGTCAGGTTGCTGTCTTAACTTTTATATGATGACTTTTTCTGTTGTATTGGGAAATAGATTTCTCTTTTAAGTAAATGTTTATATGTGTTGAAAACCACAGGAAATACTAAGAGCTTAATTTGATAAACATTGAAGAATGTATTTGTGATTGTTCATAGTGCTGAATTTGCTAGACAAAACTTTATTTCTAGAGGTAACATGCCAGTAGAAGGGAAGAAAATGAAATAGCTCCTCTGTTAACAGCTTTGCTGGATCTCCATGTTTAGAATTTAAATCAAAATTATTTACTTACAAGCTGAGGTAATTGTTTCTTTAGATGAAAAATACTGAAGTCGTCTGTCATTTCCAGAGGGTTTTTTATTTATAAATTCTGTAGTTACCCTTGCAGTTCCAGAATCTGTGACTATGATGAATGTTGCATGTTTTCTTTGAAATCTGTTTTAGTAAACAAATATTATTTTTGTAAGAGGGACAGATTTTAAGAAACTAACATGGCTACTTACTCTTTTATTATTGTAAGATTTTACTCCTTAAAGAGTTTAAAGGAAATTATGAATGTTAACAACTAAAGAAAAAAAGGAAAATAATTTGCATATGGAATGAAATAGAAGATTGTGCTAAAACGCTCATACTGTTCTTTGTTTTGATGGCATTAACGTCTCCTTTTATAATAATACTTTTGTTGTGTTCAAGTTGAGTAGCTTTACATAGTGGCAGATGTTCTTTCCTTCACTGTCTCACTGAAGCAAGATCTATTGTTCAGTTAATCACATTTTTCACAGAGAAAAGAGTGTTCCAAGAAACATTGTTTTGCATACTCCTACTTTATTTGGATGTAGCCTTTTTCAGGTATTATCACTTGTGTGGATAATTAATTTACATATTTGTGTAAGTTATCTAAATTCTTAATTCCTTATGAGTAGTAATTCCAGAACAAGCCTTTTTGTCTTAGAAGCCTGAATATATGATGTGACAACTGAAGGAATGTTGAAAATTCCATTAGTGCTTTTTCTTTGGTCAGAATTTTTGACAAATCTTTTGAATTTGATGTTCAAAAAAATTCTTTTAGGTTAAAAATATCTGAGGCCAAGCCTTAGCAAATACTACCTGTACTGGCTAAAGGCTTGTTGCTTCAATCTATAATTCAAACCCCTTTTGTCTAACAGTTGTTGCTTTCCTCCATTCTAAACTGCAGTCGGTCACAGGGGAGTGGGAGGTTCTTGCCAGATTTGCCGGTTGCTGATTGGTAGTATTTAACTGCAAAATAAAAAAAAGAGAGCAGAACAGTATTTTACAACTGTATTATTTCAGGATTCTTTTGTCTATTTAGGTCTAAGCTTGATTGCAACTCTGGTCAACGGTTAAAATGAGCTCGATCATAACATAACGCCCCTCTGTGTACAGGGCACGTGGCAGAAGTAGCTCGCACACTGGCCCGTGTAGGAGATGGCTCTCCTGGAGAAATTGGGAAACTGTGGTGTGAACTGGATGGGTAGAGCTGCTTAGCTACGTGTATATAGGCAGATGTCGTATAGCTAAGTGAGAATTATGTTGTTTTCTATGGAAAAAAGCTAAGGGGGGAAAGAATTGTCATACAGGGAGATCAAGAGGGCAACCGGAATTTATTAGGAGAAACAATTACCAGAAGGATGGGGACATTATAAACAGGAGGGTGTATTTGTAGGCTATAGTGATAACATGCCCCAGTAGTCGTCTTTGTCTTGTTTGTTTCTTTGTGGTTTTGTTTGTTTCTCTCCTTCCATCAGTGTTGTAATTATTCCTTGGAGACAGTTTCTATCCTGTCATTGCCTATATGCTGAGAAAAGGGACAGAGAAAAATTGAAGTGGGATAGAGCCTTGGAGTATTAGTAGTAGCTTTTGTACTAGCAGGGGGGAAAAAAACCCAACCCAACCAACGATTAAGCAGAAAACAAGTGTTGGGGCCAAATAGGGCCAGGGAGGTATTAAATTTATTTATTTATTTATTTATTTACTTGCAAACACAGAAATGTAAGCCACCTGTAACAAACATTTAAGTGGCAGAGTCACGTTTCCCTGCTGACTTTCAATATTGCTTTGTGAGGACTGAAAGAAATAAAAGAAAAAAATCGAGCTAGCAGTGGAGGCTTTACTGATGTATCTGTTCTTATGAAGGCACCTTTTTCTTCTGGCGTAGTTGGTAGAAAACATCGCTTCAGCGAGTCTTGCTGTTAGAAAAGCCCTGGTGGGTGGAGGTTGCCTGAACATAGTTGTGGCTATAGTGGGTTTGATCACTGCCTTTGCTTTTGCCCCCGCCAGCAGTATGGACGTCCTGGCTGGGCTACTTGTCTGTGGACACGGCTGAGATTGAAAAGAGGAATTGAGCACCAGTGCTCATAGTGGGTTTTTGAGTTCAGTCAAGTATTGCTGATTTGCTGGTTGGTAAGAAGATGAATCTCTTAATCTTTCTAATATACTACTCGAGACCTGTGCTTTCCTTCTTTAAGGAATTATTTCGATACACTTAATTACTTCCAGTAATGTATGTTTTTAAACTCTAAACAATGTAGTGATGTACTCGGAGTGGGGCGGGGTGCGGAATCTGAAGGCAAAGAAAAGAAGCAATTTCTTGGTAAGAATAAATGAAGGGCTGTTATTTATTCAAGACAACCTTCTGCTCTGGTCAGGATCGTTTGTGTGTAGCTGTGTTGTTCATAGCTAGAGAAAATTAAAAAAACTGGCAGCAGGGAAAGCTGAGTGTTGTGTTCCCTGTAGCATGTCATTTAGTATTTCTTACAACCAGACTTAGCCATCTCTGATTTAGCTGTTGCAGCAATCTCTGCCAATTGTAAGAAGGCAGATGCGGTGTTTCCCAGCTGTTCTGGGTCGAGGCAGTGTCAGAAATGACAGAAACAGATGTGCTGGTTCTTGGTTTCTGTTGGAATTTGTGAGGAATTCTCTGCAGTTAATCTGCTGAGCTATGAAATGCGATGGCAGCTGAGGCGTTGGCGCACGTTTGCTTCTCTAGCATGTGCTGTGTGAGGGCTGCGACTGTCGGTAGGAGACGAAATACTTAACGTTATGGTTACTGAATCTGATCAAACCTGGCAGAGCTTTTTAAGTAAACTCACTTCACCTTGTATTCTTTCTTGACTTTTTGAGCTTCATTTTATTCCTCTCGTAAGGTTTTTCTATTCTACCCTATACCGTTCCATGTTTGGAATGTGTTATGTTTTGTTTATCTTCTGTGTTTCCCTTTACTCCTTTCTCACTTGCTTGTAGCTGTTATCCACTAGACTCTATGAGCTGGCAAAATACTTTCAAACATGTTTCCTAGAATAAGCACGTAACCTTATTTTAAGAGTTACTATTACACAGGTTTATAATATTGTACTTTGCAAATATTGTGATGTGGCTATCTTAAGTTGAAAGTTGTAAAGTTATGTGAAGGGTTGCAGGATGCAAACTTCAGATTCTGTGACAAGTGGTGGCTTTCTTTACCCTGATCTCCAATCCACTGTAAAATACTACACAAATGTCTTGTTTCTGTCGAAAGATATTGGGATATATTGTCTGCTCGCTAGCATCTAGAGAAGTGGCTTTCAAACGTTTTTGACTGCACACACCCGATAAACGTGTAACTATTTATTTATAAATTATATGCATGTACTGCTGCATTAGTATATTATGGACTTTAGAAACCATACAGAAACAGAAATAAAAAAGGATGAGATAAAGTTAAAATAAAAACTATTTTTAAATTTTACTTAGTGATAATATGAGAAATATTTTCTTGCCACACCTGAGAGGATTGTCTTGTCCACCCCCTGAGGTGCACATTATCTGCAGTGCGAAGCTTTTTGAGAATTATCTACTTTACTTTTTTTTTCTTTTTTTCTTCTTTTTTTGTTTTCCTAGTTTAGGTCAAATATAATATATTATTATACGTTCCATATGTAACCTGTTGTGGGTATTTATATCTTTAGAAGTATTCCTGTATATATTAATGGCCTGAAGCTGCAGGAGGATAGATTTAGATTAGATATAAGGAAGAAATTCTTCACCATGAAAGTGGTGAGGCACTGGAACAGGTTGTCCAAAGAGGTTGTGGATCCCCCCTGCCTGGAAGTGTTCAAGGCCACAGTGGATGGGGCTTTGAGCAACCTGGGAGAGAGGTGTCTGTGCCCACAGCAGGGTAGCTGAAACTAGATAATCTTCAAGGTCCCTTCCAACCTTAACCATTCTATGATATGTGGTATATATAAGAATAATTGTGACATTATTTGTACTTTTTTATAATTGAAATAAGGGGTTTACTATACCTGTGATCACCATGTCAAATTGAAATAAAATCAATAATCAAGTCATTAGTAAAACTAAATGTTCAAAGGAAGCATCTTAAAATGCTGTTCTGTTGAATTATTATTACTGTCTTTGCACGCCAGTTTAACTGAAGGAAAACAGGTACCTTTAGTAATCTTTTACATTTAAGAAATTAAAAAAAAAAGCTAACTGTTAGTTTTTCAAATGCTGAATACTAAGCATGCTAGAAAAAGTAATGTAATGACAAGAAAGCCTGATTAAATTATTTTAGCTAAGCAGGTTTTTTAGGTGTATCCAAATGTATTATTAGACTTGATTTTTTTTTCTTTTTTAATTTCACTACTTGTTGCAAGAGAAGACGGTGTTCTCTGGCAATGGGAGTCAGTCTGCTTTGCTCATTTTAACCTACTTGTCTAACTTCTGTGTGGGTGCTTATTTTTAAGTATATGTAACAGTTATATTTGCTCAGGTGTGATGTTAGTGTTGTATAGTTGAGATTTGGGGGTTTTTTCTGATTTGTCCTATGGGCAGAATGAATTGGCAGCAGGAAATGTGTCTGTCCTGACCGGTGGAGTTGGATGCAAGCAGAGCATTCTCTGTCAAGTCATTCAGTCTTTGTGGTTTGTTCCCCACTCTGGACTTGTTGTTGATGCATATCTTATTGGAAATGTAATTTTTTGGGCTTCTGCATTGAGGGGGAGGATTAAGTCAGGACAGGACCCAGACCTGTGCAGCTTCGTGATTGAGCTGTGGTTAATCTGTTTCTCTCGGCATATAGCAGATTGGGTTTGTGATGTTTCCAGACTTGACAAAAAGTTACATGCTCTGTGAGGTTCTGTGTGTCTGGCTCTTGAGAAAAATCTATTTTTAATGTTCTTCTAAACTCCAGGAAAAATGTTAGATAACTTTTGGAAGTGTAGCTGGAGAGGGAAGTGCTGGGATAGTGAAATGGACAGTACAGTACAGTGCTTTCCTATGTGTGTTTCATGTATTTGAGTTTAAATTCAGAGTAATGTAAGTCGAGTTGACGTTCTATTGGATGTCATAAAATGACAGATTTCTGATTTTTAAAATGTCAAAACCATAAATCATTAGTTTGCTAAGATTGCACTAGCAAACTATTAAAGAACATGACAGTATTTACTGTAGATAAATGCAAATTTAAAAAGGTTCTCTGTATCATGGTTTAAATGATTTATTTGCTTTCAATGCACATATGAATCTGATGTGATGTAAAGATTTAGGATATTTCATTTCCGGTATACAACTACAAATTTGCACGTTATTAAACCATCTCTTGGAGTCATATCTTCTGTATCTTAAACAGTACACTGGAAAGTTAATTCAAACAAAAGTAGAATTTAATGCTATTAATATAGATACTGGACAGATCTGAATTTCTTCTGGATTTATATATATAATCTATATCTATGATAATATCTAGTGAGATCTATAATATAAGCCAAGCTTGGAAAAACACCTTCAGCCAGTATTTGGAGTGGGTTGAAATTTTGTCATGAAATTGATTTGCAGAAAATCACCTTGGTAGTCCTTTGTTTGCACTGATGCTTCAACTGCACGCTACAAACTGAATTAATTCTGTTAGTGAACTCATTTGATATAAAAATGCTTGCAAGCGGAGTGGAAATACTAGATTCGCAGCTAGGGTGAATATAGCATCATTGATTACAGCCTAGTCTTTTAAAAAGGTGTGACTGTTTGTTTGTTTGGTTTTTTTCTTCCCTCCTCTGTTGGGAAGGAGAAACCCATATGTAAATGTTACCGCCATAAGAATGTCTCAGAGAGATTGTACCTACCTGGACAATAATTTTGGTTTTTTACATTTGTTATTTTGGCTGATAGAGTCAGGGCCTTTTTAAAGAAAAGTTTTAATGACTGTTAATGTCTCAGATTAACTGAATAGGAGATATTTGCTACTCTTTGCTGTGTAAGCTAGGTAAATTATGCACCTTTTGCAGTTAGCAATTGCGAAGTTGAATGTAAACTTTCTGGTGATTTGAAATCTTACCCACTCTTGTTTCCTGGCAGTATAGCTCTCTTCGTTGTGACAGAGCATGCAATGTAAGCTGCTGATATAAAGCTGTCTTGGGGAGGAAGGGAATGATACCGTGCTGAGACACTGTAATAAAAATGTGTAATGCTGGGCTAACCATTTCAAATACAACATTAGGTGGCAGCACTAGACTCTTAACACCTTGTAGGTGCTTGTTAAATTTGCTTTTAGGCAGTTTTCCAAACGAAAGGCAGAGTTGAAGTTTTAAGTTAATACAGAATGTTCATGTTACGCCACTATGAAAGGAAGCAATGGGAATGATTTTTCCTGAATGATGCAGCTTTGCTTATTGATAACATCAGCATTGAACAGAATCATATGAAAGCCTTGAAGTAGGTGCGGTGCTGCTATGGATATGGCTGTGACTTTTCTTATGGCTGTGGCCTTTCTTATGTGACAGGTAGATGAAGGTGTAGGCTTTGTTAGGAACTTTGCAACAGGTGATAAAGCAGCTGCTTTTTTTTCTTACCATCTTTTTTTCCTGTAGAAAGTAAGGGAGATAAGTACTATTAATATTGTTTTTTGCAGTGCAACTGCTGGGTACTTTTTTGGAGGGGAGAGAACTGGTGACTTCAGCTTGGGATACCAGCAGGAAAAGTTTGTGGTTTTCTCTTTGTCTCGTTGCTGATTTGTGAGGGGTTTTTTCGGTTTGTTGTTCATTTTTTTTTGAACATGGAAGACAGCAAGTCAAAAGTTGGAACAGAGTTAGAGAGGATACTTATGAAAGAGGCTGGATCCAGTAGAGTCTTTCCTTCTGTGAAAGAGTCACCAGCCACTTGCATTACTCATGGTCTGACTTTCAGCTTCGAGCTACTGCTAAGGTAGTGAATGGCATTAAATCATCTGTGCCTTGCTGGAGGGTTATGACCTCACCTTTCATGAGTGGATCTTCCCATGTCTTTGTGCTTTGCCAAGTTTTTCTGGTTGCATTATGGTTGAGGTAGTGGCAATATATTGAGGGGAAAAACAAGTTGACATGCAGGCTTTTTCTGTCCCTTTCTTGACTCCCTGTAACCTCTCTGGCCCTGAGCGCTCTTTGTCATGGTTTCACTGGACTTGACATTCATGCTGTTATCGCTATTTGACATGCTTATCCCAGTTATCAACAGGCTCTCCTACCAGACATCCTCTTAGGATTCATATTTTAACATGTTCTCACCTCCAGGTGTTGTGTAAGTGATAAAAAAACTGCGTGGGCGGTGAAGGGCAGAGAGTGGGTTGCAGCAAATTAAGCTGTATGTGTTATTCTTTTCCTCTGCCTTTTTCCTTTTCTGCTCTGTGGAGACATTTCCAAATTAGAATTGTCTTTTTATCCCAGCCAGGATATGTACCACGGTGTTGACTTTGACTGTGTACTCCCAGGAGATTTGACTGGCTTGGGTTCACTTAGGACCCTGTGAGATCCTTGCCCTAAAGACAAGTTCTTGTACTTCCTGCATCTTTGGCATGTATTTCTGACGATCAGTAAATTCGAATTTTTGAATATACAAAAGGGGATGGAGTCAAGGATGTGAGTTACTATTTTGGTGGAAGATGAATATAATATTCTTTGCTTATATTTACTCTTACTGTTACTCAGAAGCTAAAATGTATTCGTCATCTTTGTGTTTCTATTCTCCAGGAGCTGTATTCAGATTACATCATCGAGGGATGAAAAACATGGGATTTTTTTATTTATTTTTAGCCTTGGTTAGACTGACATGGTGTAAAATTGCAGTAAGAATAGGACCATTTTGGATAACATCATAGCTGTTTTGTGAAATATAGACTGTATCAAACCTTGTTGAAATGGCAACTCGTTTAGTTTCAGCAAATTCTTGATCTTGTATAAGTGTCTTAATCTTAGAATGAGAAGATTTTTGGGCAGTTGTCACCTTTGTACACGGAGATTTGCAGCTTCTAAAATTTCCACTGACATAGAGCTGGCCCATTTGACTGCATTTTTTTTCCTCATGGGACAGGCATTTTCCATTGGACAGGCATTGCCCATACTTGTCATTTTGGACATACTGAAAGAAACAATTCTGAGATTACAAAATGAACATCTTGAGGAAAAGGGAGGTCACGGTTTGCTTGGTTAATAATTCTTTCATCCTGACTTTAAGGAGCAAAGCAAGGGTGCTTGTTTTGGCATGTAAGTTATCTAGTAACTGGAAGGATGAGGAAACTCTGCAAAAGTGAAGTGATCTTTGAAGGTTTGAGGTAAAACTGTGGACATCCAGCCCTACGGTTCTCCCACGTATAGTGAGTTTGACTTTTCCAGGAGAGATGCTGATTGTAGTCATGGACTTTATTTCTTTTACAGTTAACTGAAATACTTCTCTTCAGACTTTCTTACAAAGTTTTGGGATATTCTATATCTGCCGCTGCGAGAAATGACTTTAAATTCAATTTGTAATCTAGATCATGATCTTTCAGGAAAGTGGAGCTTGACTGTGTTTATTCTGAGCTATCTATGTTGTAGTCTGGTACTTGCTCACCCAAAGAATGCACTATTTCTTCAGTATCTTGGATTACTTCTCCCATTTTGTGTTAGGTGGAAGGTTCATTGCAAGGAGAGGTTTTTGGGTTTTGTTTAAATTGGCTTTTTGTTTCTATTTGGAAGTGATATAGTGCTATTTTATACTTTAAGTTAGTACTATTATGTTGACTTCATGTTAGTTTGAATCTCTAAGGAGAAAAAAAAATCATACTGAGTGTGTAGTTAAAAATTACTGTACTCTCCCTGTTCTCTGCTAAATGTAGAAGCATTTTACAAAGAAGGCTTGAGCTATTTGTTTAGTTTGTATACTTTTCAAAGGTAAACATAACTGGCAAAATGTAAAATTTGTGAGGACGTATTTGAATACTTTTGAATACTGCACATTAAAACCATTCCTGTAAGCTTCTCCTTACACGCCAAAGACTGAAAATGTTATGCCACCCTGTAGGTTGCTATAAAGATTGTTTATGCAGCTCAGCATAGGACTTAAAATACGTTGAATTGGAGAATTTTGAAAAATGTACGATGTGACATAGGAGACCAAATCATGCTAAAGTGCAAGGAAAGACTATACATCAGTTCAAAGGCTACATTATTCAAAAAAACACAACCATAAAAAAGGTAATAAGATTACATTCTCACACTTCATGGCTAGTAAGGTGCATTAAGCTGCTCAGATATTCATAACTTACCGTGACATTTGGGAAGATTACATTTTGCTGTGCACAGCCATTACTGCAGCTCAGATAATAACTAGCCAATGCATGGACCCGGATTATGATCCCTGTCATTGGAAACAAATTTGTGTTTTGAAGGTTGATCAGTTTCAAATCACCATTAGAAAGGGTTAATGTGAAATACTGTGGGGGGTGTGTGTTTGGGGGCTTATGTGTATCTAATGGGTATGCATACATATAGTACATCAACTGCGCTGTGCCGTTGGTGTATTGCTTCCTCTGTCAGGCTTTTTGTCCTCGCTTGCCGTAAAGGAAATGTTTAAATGCTAATTATTTCTACCAACGCATATTATTTCTGGATTGTACTTGCTGAAATGCTTATGTTTGCAGATTAGATTGGAAACCTAATTTGACAGCTTCCTGGATGGGTGGTTACTGATAATAGTGTATCTAGCCAAAAATGAAAGATTGGTGGGGTAGGCTATAGGGTGAAGGTAAGGTCACCTCTAGTTGCTGTATCTGGTTTTGGTGCGATAATGGATGGTTGGCTGATAGTTAAAAGCGAACACACAAAGAGTTGAATTTCTTGTTAAGAATTAGCAGGTGTTTTGTGGCTAGAACTTAACTTTCAGCAGTTCTGTCTGTATGCAGAATGCAGTACGTTCTTTGTTGCTTACCTTGATTGTGAGAAAGGGAGTGGCTTCTTGAGAAATGCCTCAGTTTTGTATAGGATAGTAAATTTACCATAAAATGAAGTGCAACATTGGTTACGTATTTTTCGTTTTCAAATGTTTTGTTCAGGATTTTTTTTTTTTTTTAAGGAGTGTGTACCTTTTCTTTGTGTTTCTTTTGTGATAATCCTTTGCTAATCCATTCTGTTCAGCATTTTCCCTTGATTTCTACCTTTCAGAGCTTTCTTCAGGTAGGCCTCTGCTCTATCTTATGGAAGGGGAAAACTGAGGCTTGGAGAATGGTAATGACTTGATAGATTTGTTTGAGTTGACAGCGGGACTTGATATAGAGAAGCTGGGAATATAATTCAAGTCCCCTCATTCAATTCCCGTGGTTTCCTTAGATATTACGGAAGCATCTGATAGTAAATTGCATAATTATGTTTCATGACCAAGAGGGGAGAAAATGGAAAAGTGTAAATTACTGTTTAGAAATCATTGCCATGAGACATTGTCTATTCTGTCATAAAAATAGTAACTTTCTCTGCTTCTTCTGGTGTTTGGCATTACTGATTTATGCTCAGAAGACCACAAATTGCTTCTTCAAAGTGACAAGATTGAGATACTTGAGGAAAATGTATGGTAATTTCAGTAGTTAATGAAGAGCTTCTATTTTGTTGTGTAAGTTTTTCTTCAGATCCTGACTAGCTGCAAGATGCTTCTGGGACTGATGTGGAAGCTAGTTAGGCTATGCCTTTAGGAGCAGCTTTGACATGGTATGATTTCAGCAAGTGAGACTTTGGAAGCTCTTAATGGTCAAAGCCTGTGAAAGGAACACCACGTAGGACAGGAATAATATCTTTTATTAGACAAACTTGCAGAAGTGAGAATGAGCTGAAATTCTTTTGATCATGTGTCCATTGTGATAATTCCAGTCGATGCTATCTTGAATTCCTGTTTGTGTGTTGATGCATAATGGGTGTGTTGGCAAGCATTAAGTTTAATGCAATTCGAAAGTCTAAGAGACGTTTAAAAAGTGGAGCAGGGAGAATCGAGGTAGAGTGCAATACCTCTTTCATCTGGAATTTTTATTTTACTGAGCACACAAGTGAGAATGAAGTAGGGTATTTCCTTCCTGCCTCCACCTCCTTGGCATGTGTGCGTGTGGTTAGTTACTTGAGGTACGTTCAAACACAGCCTGGTTCTAAGAGACCTGAAATATTACAGGATTTAAGTGCCTTACCCAAAGCATAGTCAGGCTAAAAGCAATGCTGCTGTTTGGCATTCATGCAGATACAGGAAGATTTTGCTTTCTTTTAGTACCTGTGGCTGCTAGTGAAGCTGGCAGTTAATGCTTAACCAGCTTTACTCAGCATCTCAGGAATGACTCAAGGGTTTGTAAGTGGTAACGTTTCTGATGTGCATTGGCTCCTTCTTGGCTAGAATTGCCCTCTTGTTTGAGGAGTGTTAAACTCCTCCTAGGGAGAGCTTTTAGGGCCACTCCAGGCCATTTAAGGTATTTTAGCTGACTTGGTTCTCTTGCCTGTTTTTGGCCATTCATTTGTTCTCTTCACTTTTCAGCTGTGTGAGGGCAGCTAGGGACATCTGTATCTTAAATTACGCAAGTGTTCTGCAGCAATTGTCTGATAGTAGGTGGCACCTTAGAAGCAACTTTGAAATTACTCAACAGAACTTAAAGGAAGAATAGGGCTTAGTATAGGGGTACTGGCCTCACATTTTTTTTTTTAGCTTATGTCTTTGATAGCTTTTGTCTTGCAGAATTAATAACTTTAAACATAAAATGGTACTTTGATACAGTTGTCTCAAGTTGGTTTTTTTTATTTATTTATTATTTTCTCTCTGAAAGCTTGTTGGGGGCCAGTTTGACTTGGAAATTAACTTTATTATCCAAGAAGGAGAGGGCATCACCTGCATGGTGGACTTGCTGGACAAGTGTGATGTCACCTGCCAGGCTGAGGTGTGGAGCATGTTTACAGCAATCCTCAAGAAAAGTATACGCAATCTGCAAGCATGCACAGAGGTGGGACTTGTTGAACAAGTGCTCAAGAGGATTGATAAAGCTGACAACATGATTGCAGGTACAGTTTTATCCAGTGTATGACTCAAACTATATTCCTTTTACATAAAAATCTCATGGAAACATTTATTAAGTGATAGAAACCTGACTTTGCATTTTATTAAGCAGTTATCTTGCTGTTCTTTTCAGATCTCTTGGTGGATATGCTGGGTGTGTTGGCTAGCTATAACTTGACCGTTCGAGAGCTAAAGTTATTCTTCAGCAAACTTCAAGGAGAAAAAGGGAGATGGGTAATAAAAACCACAAAACTGGAACCATTTTTGTAGTGTTGCTTATATATTTTTCCTAATGTTGACAAATTGCAAGGCTGTTTGATAACCATTGTAATAAAAAAATTTTAAATGTACCAAGAAATGCAGGATACCTTCTGATATTATATCAATTAATCCTTTTACTTGTAAGGTATTAAAATAGTGATGAGATTAAATTTCTTCCTTGATCTATGCACTAGATTGGTCTTCTTGAACACATGGGATTAATATGGGGACTCTAAACAAGTGTCTTGATGCACATTTTTATTTTTGTAGTACCAGTAATGTGAAATTGAAGAGAAAGATTAATTTTATTTTTTAATACATTAGAGAGAAATGAATAAAACATGTCTGCATAGGCACTTCAGTATGTTCCTATTTTCACATTGTTGTTCTTTACCTGAAGTTAGGGAAGTAAGAATTTGTGTCAGAAATTGAAATGAAGGAAAGAAGCTCCAGCTGAAAAATCTGTCATGTGTTTTTTCCTCTTCCTGTGTGGACTAGAAGGGGAGAAGAGAATCTCCATCCAGAAATTAAAAATGGATGTGTTGTAGAGACCACCAAATAATCTTCTTTAACACAAAATTGTTTTGCGGGAATTGAGATCTGTTTTAACAGTTGTTTTACCCGCTTTGATTTTTTGATTCTGTTCCTGTTATCTCTAAATACTCTGCCTACTGTAGACAAAAAGTAGCACAGTGTCTCTGTTGACTTCAAATAATTAAAACAAAGAACTCAATTTAAAAGCCAGGATGCATAAACAATATAGGAAAATTTAAAAGACCCTTTAAAATAAATAACTTCAGATATTTTGCACAAATAAAAATACTCTAAACTTAATAGAGGGTTTAAAGTTAATAATTGAACGTGCAGAGTATAGTTAACCACAGATAAATTAAAATTGTCTCTGTAACATTAACTTTTTTCATTTCCTGTCTCTCTGCTATTTGCATTTAATTTCCTTTCTTTATTAAAGACTAAATATAGAGGAAAGGAAGAGAAAAATGCCACAGTTGCATTGCTAAGGAGTTCCACAGCTCCATAAATCTTAAAATCAGCAGTTCTGTAAAGATACAAACTGTTTGGCTGCAACACAAATCAACTGGTTCCATTCCATAGTGCTGAAGACATCTAAGCAGTTTTCAGTATTTCCTCCTCAACTTTAATTCAGATTCCTGAACCACCATTTATCTCCCTGTAATTTTGGTACATTTGAAATACTTGTAACAACTGTGCAATCCTTACAAGAGGAGAATGGGTGAAAGAGCAGAAGTGTAAAATTCTAGTTCAAAAATAGTTCTACTGGCAAGTTATGAAGGTGTAAGAGAAGATTGTTCTGTCGCTATCACCAGTATTTGCTGTACTTCTGTCGTACACTTATGTACTTCATTTGTAGTTTATAGTTGCTGAATGTTACAACAAAATCAGTGCAGAATTAAGGTGGTGGTGGGGAAGCGTTAAGCATTCACGCTGATCAGGCACTCTGTTTAGGTGTTCCTAAACCTACCCTTGAGACTTGAATCTTCCTCCATGGACTTTCAGGAAGGGGTGTATGTAAACAAAGACACACAGATCTAGTATATGACTGTAGTCCCGATGAAGATAGTCCCATCTGCCCATCCTCTTTCTTCCTTTTGCTAGGCATTCGCCATCTCCCTTGTGCTGGCCCAGGTTTCATGCAGCCATGATCCAAAACTGCTGTAACTGAAAATCGGTTTGCATTTGTTCAGCTGCATCTCTGCAGATCCTCACAAACAGTAGCACTGATGGGAGTGAACAGGTAGAGGGAGGAAGCAACATTCAGGATCAGTTTAGTTTATACTGGATGCAAGTGCTTCTGACCTTTAAGTCCTTAATTTAGTTATCCAATTAATTGTGTTTCAGTGCACCTATTGTGTATTGTGTGAAGGTATCTATGACTCTTTGTAAACGTTACTTATTAAAACTGCTGAGTGTCTTAGCAGAGTGTTGCTCAACCATGTGCAAAGCTTTAAAATGTGTCAAAATTAATTTTTTGTGTGTATAGTCTTTTTTTTTTTTATAGGTGTGTTCTATTTATTTACAAGTGTAATAATTCTCTTTGTCAGCCACCACATGCTGGGAAGTTATTATCTGTGTTAAAACACATGCCTCAGAAGTATGGACCTGATGCCTTCTTCAACTTTCCAGGAAAAAGTGCTGCAGTATGTAGATATTTTAAGACACTTTGTTTGTTTATTTATTGTTCAGTTATGGCCATTGGTTATTTTAATTTGTGGTGTTCTTTTTTCTTATCTGTTCTTGTTGTATACATAGTTTCAACCAAAGTTTTTTCTCTTCCTGACACATAGTTATGCCTAAATAAAACATGTTTTAATAAATATGCATTATTGCTATAGTAGAACAAAAGCTGTTATGTAAAGAATGGACATAAATGCTGCTTTTTCAGGTGTTACTTTTTTTTTTTTTTTCCTCCCCCCGGACTGGCTCAGTTAAATCTTGTTGCAAGGAGAATCTACCTTCTTTTCACTCCCATGTTTCTGTGGGAATGGTGCTTGTGTTAGTATCCAGTACACGTGAGAGTGGCTTTGTGGTGGGTTGACCTGACTGGATGCCAGGTCCCCACCAAAGCTGCTTTATCCTCCTCACCTGGACAGGGGAGAGAAAATATAATGAAAGACTCACCAGGTGAGGTAAGGACAAGGAGGGCACTCACCAAAAAAGACTTAACTTGGGGAAATTAATTTATTACCAATCAGATCCGAGTAGGCTAATGAGAAATAAACCCAAATCTTAGAACACCTTCTGCCCACCCCTTCCCTTCTTGGGTCCGTCTTGGAGCCAGCTGGCATCGGCTCTGTTGGACAGGAGGGAAGCTTCTGGCATCTTCTTACAGAAGCCACTCCTGTAAGCTCTCCCCCACTACCAGACCCTTGCCACCAAACCCAGTACAGCCTCACATCTAGAAACCTTTGCTAGTTAAACCACAGAAAGTGTTGGATTAGAAGCAGCAATACTTGCATCATTCGTTAGTTCTTTTAGTAATCAGATGATGTGAGTAACACACATTGCTTACAAGGATTCTCTGAGAAAGTGTGGGTCCCAGACATGTATAGGTTGAATAATATTGAGTGTTAAGACAGGTGGCTGTCTAATTTTTAAGTTCTGTGGTGTTCACTGGAAAAAGAATTTGTAAATAAGTAGGTTGGAAAACACGGTGCAGAATCTTCTGTATGAATTCAATGCATCGACAGTTCTGCTCCTAAAATCTTAGGATGAAATAGTATGTTCAAAACTTTGTGCTTAATTCAAAGTAAGGTTTGATTAAGATTTATCAGATGACTCTTCCCAGTTTTGTTCACATAAACTCATTACCTTCCTGCCTCGGTGGCTTGAGATGAAATTTTACAAACTTGGTGATGTAATGAATTTTTTTTTTGACTGAAAACTTGAGACTGGAAAATGCAGACTACTAGAAAAAAGCTTCTGCAGTTACATGTTTATCACATGTTTTTGATCCTTTTGGCTCTTTACATACTGGTTTTGTACTTCTAATTATTGTGTTGGGAATACTTGAGTCATATGTGATACTGGAATGCATCACCAACCTTGATGTGAATACTCTTACATATTTTTAAATTAAGAAATCTTTAGAATTGTTTCATATAATTACTCCAAGATCAATTAATAGTTAAACCAAACTATAATGCTACGTATACCCAAAAGTTGGACTTGGAGACATGCAGACTGATTAGTTGGCTGGTATAGAGAAGGATTTATAGCATTTTGTTGGGACAGGGATAGCTGAGTGGAGCACGGGAGCATAATAAGGAGTCTGGCGACACTCGAGTTCTTTGATGTTTTTTGTTCATTGGTATTGATCATCTGCACAGCATCTTTGATCAGAGGCTATGGCAGCCTTAGTTGAAATGTGTATTGCAAATCTCTGCAGCAAAGCAGCGGAAAGTTGACAGTAATGTTTAAAAAAAAAAAGCAACAACCAAACAAAAAACCCCACACGATAAACCTCAACTGATTGAAACAAATAGCACTGACACACAGTTTATAACTTAAGAGCTTTTGAGCTTACTTAGCATTTGATGCGAAGATTTTTGGCTGGTGAGGATTAGTGCTACCTTTTGTTTAAGGAAGTTAAACTTTAACTGGAAGGCTACATACATGTGTGAGTTTTGTGAGAGAATAGAATCTGTAAAGTGAAATGTATATGATACTGTTTTTGTGGCTGGCTTCTTTTCATAATCAGTTGTTTTCCTGAATACCAACACTATGGGAAAAGAAGCTTCCAAATCTGGTTATTCTATCAGGTTACTACAAAACCCACTTGACTTATATTTGCATTTTGAGGAATTTTTATGCTGCAAGGCTTTCGCTGAAGCGTTTAATATTTGATGTGCAGGTTACTATTAGTAATCTCTGAGATACAAAGACCACTTTTTAAATATGTAGTTTAATCACATATTTTCAACAATGGAGTACAAAAACACAGAACTTAGGCTATATTTTTTTTTGTATGGAGAAACTGCACACATTTGTAGTGTGTATCTGAAGCTGTATTCTCTTGCTATTGTGATGTTCTTTCTCCAGTAGTAACTGTTTTCTTTCCTTAGGCTATTGCCTTACCTCCTATAGCCAAGTGGCCGTACCAGAATGGGTTTACTTTCCACACTTGGCTAAGAATGGATCCTGTAAATAATATCAATGTTGATAAGGATAAGCCTTACTTATATTGGTGAGTATAACGTAAACCTCTATTTCTGGTGTTCAGTTTCTATTAATTTTTCAATGATTTCTGCTTCCATCTGTGTACGTGCTGATTTTGTTCTCTTTTGTTAGTTTTCGGACAAACAAAGGACTTGGTTATTCTGCTCACTTTGTTGGAAGCTGCTTGATTGTAACATCCATAAAATCAAAGGGAAAAGGTTTCCAGCACTGTGTAAAATTTGATTTCAAGCCACAAAAGGTGAGTAAAAATAATAAAATCTTTCAAACAGGTTTCATGAGTTTAAAAATGTAGCCTAGGAGGGAGTGTTTTAGTTATTAGGCTTGTTTTTCTGTATAAGAACAGTTACACTGGAACGAGCAAAACAAATCTGTGTTTTGAGTTCTTGCTTCTTTTTAATTTACTTATGAAATGTATAAGAAAGAGCTAGAAAATGTGGTTTACCAAAAGTTGGATGAATTTGTGAGACTCACGAGTTTTCCGAATAAGGACGTATGCACAGCTTGAAAGTTACAAGGCTTGTGACTTTTTCCTTCTCTGTTTATGCTGTTTTCTCTCACCTCCAGATATTCTCCGTTTACAGAAATGGTTCTGCTGAGTCTCCCCTTTATGTCATTACTTACTCAATGTGGACAAATGCAGTGGCATTTTAAGAAAGCATGATTATTAACCCATGTTTCGTTTTCCCAGTTAAATTAGGGCCATTAATACAAATTTGATTCTTACAAGTGAGAGAACAGACTCATTCGTGAAAGTTTGTTATACTTTATATTCATTCAGGTTGTCCAGAAGATAGTGTCCTTGTATTTCATGTTTTGTGTATCTTTTAAAATGTAAGATATAAATTGGTTATATTGTTGATGTTCAAGGCCTGCTTGCCTATTAAGTGGTAGCATGCTATGTTGAAAATGTTTCCTTTTTCAATTAGATATTCTGCTAATGTTTCTGGAGCAACTGGTGTAAACATTTTGTGGAAGAACAGGCCTCCTCAGGAATTTCTTATCAGTAATCCCTTGCTGTAAATATGGATTTTGTTTGTGATAATTTGACATGCCCAGCCTTTGAAAGTCTTTAGTCTGGAGCCATCCTTGCTCTTTGGAATGACATTTGCAGTAGTTTATCATGCTAAGAGTAACCAAACTTAAAACTTATTTACACAGTGGTTTCAGCATTGTCATGAAGATTTTTTGAGTTCTATGCCATAAATATCTTCTAACCTTCTCTGTCTACTTTTTGTGGAAAAAATAGCATAATTATCTTTCGCCGTAGCTCTGTAAGAAAACTCACCAATGACCTAGTCTTTCAGTCTTGATTTAACTCACAAAAATAGTTGAATTTGTTCTACTATGCCCCACTTCAATGCTTAAGGTACTTTAGGTATTTATAGAATTGTGTCAGTTTTTTCTTCTTCTTATCATTTAGTGGTATATGGTTACTATAGTGCACATCTATAACCGCTGGAAGAACAGTGAACTTCGATGTTACGTGAATGGGGAACTGGCATCTTATGGAGAAATAACGTGGTTTGTCAACACCAGTGATGTAAGTAATCCCTGTATACTACTAGATCTAGTTGGTCATCCTGGTGGATTAAATAGATATCCTTTACCATTTTATTAATAAACCTCACTCATTTTATGCATTTAAAAAAAAATGTTTACATACAAATAATACCTTTTTGGTGGAGGAGTAGATTCTGCTTTTAGACATCTCAGAACTTAAAACTTGTTTCTGCCAAGACTCTCAGATGCTTGTTTATGTAAAAATAATACTCCCTGATAATATGTGTGTACTTTGCATAATTTGCTTGTGTCTAAACCCTGTTGCTGGCTTCTGTTTAATTTTCAGACATTTGACAAATGTTTCCTGGGTTCTTCAGAAACAGCAGATGCCAATCGTGTGTTTTGTGGACAGATGACGTCTGTTTACCTGTTTAGTGAGGCTCTCAACGCTGCTCAGATCTTTGCCATTTATCAGCTTGGTCTGGGATATAAGGTATCTTAGAATTAACTGGCAAGTTTCCAAAGTGAAGACTCTTTTAAGAATGCTGTGACACCTCTTGGGTAATTCTAAAAATGTTCTTACTGTGTGATCTTTTTATTCAACTCTTTCATGTTTCTTCTATAAACCTATGTATTGCCTCACAGACTACAAGTAAGCATTAATTCAATTGTTTATTTTCTTATAAAAATAAATTTTTGTTCTGTTTCCTTCTCAAAATTTCCATGTTAGTGGGAGGGAGAACTTGACTATTATCTCTTGACTAGGTTCCTTTTTTCACTGAGGTTGAAAACTTTAGATGAAGTGTGATGTATTTGTTTTAGAAATGTAGCTTTATAGTTGATTGTGCCTAGTCAGTTGTTTTTTTAATGCGTGAAGTTAGGGCTGAGGATTAGTTGTGTTGCAGTGATTTATTATTTGTTTTGTCATAGCCTGAGGGGCACTTATTGAAGACTGTTACTCCCTAGCAGCTGTACAAACATACATTTAAAAAGATGGTTCCTCTTCTGTCTGCTCCTCAATTATTAGTTCCTTCTGACTGAACATTGCTGACTGTCATTCTGTTTCCAGACTAATGTATTTCTTTCATATTACACACCATTTTGGCAATGTCGCTCTTCAGGGGTCAAAAAACTCTTCTGCAGTTCTAACTCTGTAAAATTGGCTTTGAGTCTGAGTTCCTATAAGACTCTTTCTTTCTGAAATATTGCTAGATCGAAGAAGCAATGTTTTAGTCACTGTTTTGGCAGTAGTTGTGTTCTGAGATGTATTATCAATGTGTGTAATCTGACTTTTTTCTTTTCCCCAATCTAGGGAACCTTCAAATTCAAAGCAGAAAGTGATCTCTTCCTCGCCGAACATCACAAATTGTTGCTATATGATGGCAAACTATCCAGTGCTATTGCTTTTATGTACAATCCAAGGGCTACAGATGCACAGCTGTGTCTAGAGTCATCTCCTAAGGATAACCCTTCCATTTTTGTTCATTCACCACATGCCCTCATGCTGCAGGTACTTCGAAGTTTTCAGAAATTTAAAGGATATAAATGATTTCTGTTTGAAAACCTAAATTTGGACAACATACGGAACTACTGATGGGTTGAGTTTTTTGAGTTTTCCTCACTGCTACATTCCCTGTTTCTTGAATTAATGTGGATACACAAGCAAAAGAAAAAAGTTATTTTATCAAAGTTACAACCTGAAAAATGTCAGAATTACAAAAAACATTTTAGCTTTTAAAAAGAATTCCTTTTTCCTCATTTCTGATATGTTCACTCCCCTATAGATATTACCTATCTCCATAGTTTGAAATTTCAAACTATTTCTAACCAATGTTTTAACAGTTTCTGAAGGAGTTTTCAATCTTTTTTAATTTTTCTTTGCCAGGATGTGAAAGCAGTCTTAACACATTCTATCCAAAGTGCCCTGCACTCCATTGGAGGGGTGCAGGTACTTTTTCCTCTCTTTGCACAGTTGGACTATAGGCAATATTCATCAGACCACATTGACACAACTGTTTGGTGAGTACTTACTGTGTTGTATTCTTTGTAAAGGGAATTACCTCTTGCTCTGTTAAGTGGCATTAATGGTTTAAATCATCTTGTACAACAATGAATTATGTCTAAGAACAAAAAGGTTGTTGAAGTGAAATGTTTATTTGTACTAAATTTTCTGTGCAAATTCGCATAAAATCAAAATTTTACCCATTTCTACTTCGTGTTTTTTTTGTGTAACGGAATTGCAGATGTTTCTCTTGAGCTTTTTCCTGTTGTGGTGAAAATCCACTGGGGAGGGCTTCAAGAGAAACTCCAGAAAGGATGACTTTTTTCAGTTGCATGAGCTTATTTCTTGGGATTTTTTTTATTTTTATTTTTTTTACCTTCAGACTTTTTGGAAGATACTATTATTTGATATTACTGCCAGGCTTTTCCTTTGGTTTCACCTCCATTTCAGCTCAGTCCAACTTCTGAACATCCAGGCACAGAAACTGGTAGATCTCCTAGATTAAAGAGTAATATAAATAGCAGAGGGATTGCTTTTTAGATCTTTGTGTGGTTTTGCTTTGTTTCTTTACATTTGTAGTTTCATGACTGTTTAAAGGTGATCTACATCCATATTGTTGCAGAGAAGAGATGGTCATGATGTTCCTTCAGCCCATTTTTATGTTCCTGGGCCTCTCTTGAGGTGGCTTAGACTTGGACATCTGTGTGAAGAGCTGGGGATGCTTCTCAATTGCAAACTGGCTCAGCAATAGAGAGGTTTTCAGCTGGCTAAGGTTCTTAAGTACTAGTGCTCTGACATATAAGGAGAGGAGAATGTACATCCCTTCTGGCGGCAGCACAGAGGGGAACTAGCTTGAGCCAATAGTAAAGCTGTGTCTAGAAAAATGTTTCCAATATTTGCTCATCTGAAAGCAGTAGGAAGCGCAGAAGTTTAAGTCAAATATCAAACAGAGAGAAGTACATGCCTAACTGTTGCCTTTCTGCAAGAACATATTTTCAGAAGAATTTTGGTTTTGCATGATTATCTCATAATCCAGAATTTCAAGTTAGAAATGTGTTAATTAAAAACAAGAAGTTAAAACTTTCAAAATTTACCCTTGATTTCTGTTTTAATAGTTCTGATCTGAGCACCTTAAATATATCTGTGGGCTGTGTGATGGAAGCGTTAATTTGGAAATACCTTCTGTCTCATCTTAACCCTTCAAAACATCTTTCTTTGCTATAACATTATATTTTTCAGTTCTACTTTATTGGCTTTCATCATGGAGTTGTTGAAGAACTCCATTGCTATGCAAGAACAGATGCTTTCCTGTAAGGGCTTCCTTGTGATAGGATATAGCCTAGAAAAGGTAAAGCAAATCTTTCTTGATATCTTACATTAATGTTGATTTATGTATATATTTAAGGAAAACACTTTCCCTGGACTGTTGCAGGGCTCTTCCTCAAGCAGTTCTTCTTTTACAGTCTTCCAAAGCCCACGTTACCCGAGCTGTGCTAGAGCTTTGCCTTGCCTTTTCAAAATACCTGAGCAACTTGCACAGTGGGGTGCCCTTGCTGAAGCAGCTGTGTGATCATGTGCTCCTTAATCCTGCAATATGGATTCATATCCCAGCACAGGTAAAACTGCTTATTCTTAAGAATAAGATATCTTATGATGTATTGATTTGAGAGTGTCAAGATAGACTGAACTCCAAGAATTACAAATTCAGGCTCTCCAGCAGAACTCATACAGGAACAGCTTTCAAGCTCTGCTTTTCTGCAGGTAGTTGTCAAGTTTTGGAGACTCTAGTGTTTTCAGGGAGTTTGGAAACCTACAGAGCAGAGTTGGGAGTGACTTCTGGAGTCCCTGACCCAATCAGTCTTGTAGATTGAGAAGGAAATTTGGATGGGTTAGTTGACAAAAACGCAATGATTTTTAAGAGAAGTTGTCCTGGATGTCAGATTTGAAGTCTTTATTTAAATCGACATATTTTAGGCAGATTATTTTTGTTTCAGTGAATCTATGTTCTCTGAGTACAAACAGCTTGAATAGAAACTTTCCAGTTGGTTTTACTCAAAACATTCTTAGCAAATTGTTTTTATCCCTTCTTTAAGGGTTTGTTTTGCATTTCAAAAACTGAAACAACACTAACAATGCTACTGTTGAAATCATCATAAAACCTTTTTGTTTGCTACAGCTAAATTATGAAATGTTATTTAAGTCATTATTTCTCAGAAGGAAAAAGGAAAGCAGATGTGTAAGTAAAGAAGCAATAATTAATATTTAAGCCTATAATAAATATCTAAGTTTCTGTAATACTTACATGTGACCTGGTGTTCAGAATAGAGAGGTTAGACTACATGATCTCCAGAGCTGCCTTGCAATCTCAGCTATCTGTGAGTGTGTGAATACCATGTTTTCATGCTCCCGTGAGTGTAGTGTGGACCAACTTAAAAAATGACACAGCACTCCATGTAACAGTTGTAGAAATACAGTTGAATTTTTCGTCAGTTTTGCAAGGGTCTGAAGAGCTTTGTGAGCTATGCAGAGAAGATCTATTTCTTTAGGACATTTTAATGGATGTAATTTAAGAACGGCATTTTCTCATGTGCTGCAATTTTGCTGTAATGATTTTTTGATCTCCTGATTGGGTGTTGTAGGTTCAACTGATCCTGTACACTTACCTGTCTACTGAATTCATTGGCACTGTTAACATATACGGTGCAATCCGTCGGGTTGGGACGGTTCTTTTGGTCATGCATACCTTAAAGTATTATTACTGGGTAGTGAATCCACAGGATCGCAGTGGTATAACTCCCAAGGGTGTAGGTATGTATCATTTATACTCTCACAAGCTAATGTTGGTTTTTAAAAATATTGCATACCATTTAGAGAATAGAATAGAACTGTAAATTTTCCAGAAACTATTTTATTTTAATTGCATGGGTTCACTGTCACAGTTCGAGCAGTGTACTTTGTCCGTGAGCTCTTCCTGAAAGCTTTTGTTTTCACATTCTTGGATACTTTTTCAGAAGTCATATCCTCTATCATCAAAGGCCTACATGAATTAATACTAGATAGAACCAGTCAGAGAAATGGTCGGTTTTGAAAGTGTAGAGCTGTGCATGGGAATATGATCCCTTTATGGAGCTTGATCAAGCACTGGACAGTGGAGGTTTAGGCTAAACATTAGGAAAAACTTATCGACTGGAGGGATTATGGAAGGCTGGAACAGGCTGCCCAGGGAAGTGGTTGAATTGCAGTCCTTGGATGTTTATAAAAGCCATGGGTTAGAAGTGGGCCTAGGAGAGTTAGGTAACAGTTGGACTTGATCTTAAAGGTCTTTTCCAACCATAACAATTCTGTAATATGGAAAAGAACTGTTCTTAAACCAGATATGCCTGTGGGCCTACACTCTATAAAAAGATTCCTATGATCACTTGCACTTGCTATTGTTTTTGCTTTTTCCTGATGGTTAAGATAAGAACTGTGAACCTATCAGCAAATGTTAAAAACTATCCGTAGAAATGTATTTGCAACAGTTCATTTTGCTTTCTGTATGAAAGCTTTTACTTGGCTTTGACATTAGGTGGCACCTGTTTTCTTAACCTTGCCTCTCCTGGGAACTACTCAATGTTTGAGTAATTAAAATGTTTCAGTAGAACTCTGCTTTACACAGGAATGACTGAAGCAAGTCCTTTTGAATTTGAGTTAACAAATTAAGTTGTGGCTTTCCAGGTGATCTTTATACATAGCATTGTAAGACTGGGTTTTATTGTGTATGTAGCCAATGTATGGTAATGGATGCAGTTCCTGCTTTTGAGCTTTAGCAGAGGAACTTTTAAAAACAATTGTAAACTGCAATTGTTTAAAATTTGGAAATTCTGACAAAAAGTTCTCCTATCAGTCTTTTTCCTTGCATGAAGTTGGTTCGTAGACACTGCAAGGAAGTGGTAAAATTGTGAGAAGAATTTTAGAGGGCTTTGAAAAACTGTTTAATGAAAACCTTGGTACAAACTCACTGATTGGGCATTTTGGTAATAACAGTGATTAAACACATTACTGTTTTTTAGTCTGAAGTGGAAGAAAGATAACTATTCAGAATTGTGCACCCTGAAGATGCCATTTAGTTTTCTTTATGTGGAAATGCTATGCTGATAACATTTGTTAATTTGCATTTCACGTATCTGCTTTTCTTCTTTCGTAGATGGGCCACGGCCTACTCAGAAAGAGATTTTATCTCTGCGAGCATTCTTGTTGATGTTTATTAAACAGCTAGTGATGAAGGTAGGATAACTTAAAATTGTGGTAGGATATCTAAGGTTCTTTTTTCATAAAGAAATACTTTATTAATATAGCATTTTTTCCTAAGCATGCTGAATTTTGCAAACAAATAAGCAATTAAAAATACCACATGCATATTTTTGTTGTGGCTGTGCATAGGTGCATTTTTCTCCCTTTTAAGCTGCTTTTATCAAAACTGGGGCTGTTAAATCATTACCTTGGAAATGTTTACCACTGCGGAAAGAGGTATTTGCTACTTTTTTTTTTTTCATTCTTTTCTTTCCTTTCCTTTTTTTTTTTTTTTCTGTCACTTGCATCAGATGTGCTTAAGGACTAAAGAGCGATATTTGACATAATATGCTGTGGGCCAGTGGGACGGGGGAGAATAAGACAGATTCTATCAATAAGTTTCCCCAGTGTTTGTTAGACATTAGAGGAATATTGAAATTCAGCAGTTCTACTGCTTATAGACTCTTCTTCACCCTTTCCTGTTGTAAGCTCTGATCTGTCTCTTCTTCTCTCGCTTCTGTAGACTGACTTTTCTGTGTTTGAATGTAGCTCCCTCTTCCCCTGTGTTGCTAAGGGACGAGTGTGCTCTCCTGCTGCTACCCTTAGCCCCAGCAGAACAGAGGAGTAACTACCAGAAAAGTTCTGCTCGTTACTCTTGTACTTTTACTTCAGTTGCAGAACACCCACTTTTAAGAATCAGGCACAATTTAGCTACCAAGCTCTTAAAATTAAGCCAACATTTTATGGAAGTATTTTTATTTTATTTTTTTTTTAAATTTATCTCAGAGATTTATAACTTGGACAGTTCTGGATGGAGTTTCACAGGGACAATAAAAAGCATGTCCATCATAAAAGGCTGATTCTTCGGCAAACCTTCCGTCTGTACGCAGCAGTACAAAATATTTTTGGGAAATGAGAGACTTACTTTAAAAAATAAGTGCCCTAGAAATGAAGAAGCCTGCTTTTTCCTACCCTCATCCTGTTCTTAGAAACTGTTGGGTTTTGGTTTATTTTCACCAAAAAGATCTCAGGACATATCGCTGACACAGATGCCATAAATGATCTAAATTTCTGCAAAGCTGATAGCAGCTGAAGCTGGAAAATAAGAAGCAAACTCAGCTATAGGCGTAGCTAACAGGCTTATGTTTAAACATCCAGGTCTACTCTTGAATCCTCTTTGCCACCTTAATTTGATTCTTCTATTAATAGGAAGCTCTCAGTTTGAATTGTCCGTATCAATTAAGACATGTTATTCCAGCAATTTCACGTGCTATATTATTTCCCGCTTATATTTATGCCTGTATTAGAATCATCTTAAAGCACTTTGATAACCTTCAGTGGGTATTTTTTGGGCAGGGAAAAAGCTACTTTCCATCTGTGAAGCTATTACCGTACCAAGTGAAAAGAAATCTGTCTTTTGGGACTTGCTCTGTATATAACCATTGTTTGTATTAATAATGCTCTTTTGGGAACAGTACTTTTGTACTTGAAAGATGATAGTTAAAACCTGATTGTTTTTAAAGGACTATGGAATAAAAGAAGATGAGTTGCAGGCTATCCTCAATTACCTGCTCACTATACATGAGGTAATTTTTAATTTGGGGGGTATGTGGGAGGAGCGGTATACTACTTCTGTTTGTGACCACCAAATATTTGAATATTTTCAAATATTACGTTCTTCATGCCACAAGATGGCTCTGTAGAGAAAGTAGCAAACATCGTCCCACTCTTCAGTGTAGTGTGCTGAATTGCCAATGTTCTTGCAGTGATTTAAGCACTATGTTCAATGTTAGATTGAAGTTCATTAAGCCAGTAAGTCAAAATGCTTTCTTATGTTGTTCCACAAACCGATTTACCAAACAGAAAAACAGATGGTGAGACGGACTTAAAAAAAATGGCAAAACCTTGTTTTGTGCTGCCTAAGTAATATTTTTGTTTTGGTTTTTTCCTTTCCTTTTTATTTTGCTTCTTAAATAAAGCAATAATATTGAAAACACGCATTAAAAAATAAAGATGTATGTTAATGGCATCTAGGAGAAGCATATAAACTTAATTGGGAGAAAATGTTGGTTACCACTGATACATCTGCATCTTCATATTTTAGCACCAGGAAAAGGCACTTCATGCCAGATGCAACATCAAAGACAAGGGAAATGGGGACATAAATCTAACTGATCTCGTCTCTGTAAGGGTGCTTGAAATGGGTAAAATACGGAATTAATTGAACTTCAGGCAGTATGGATTCTTTTTTCTTTTTTTTGTTAACACCTGTGTTTTCTTTTTATTTTCTATGCTGGTTACTACTACTTGGTAGTACCCTGGTCAAGCAATTTAGTCATTCTGCTTTACATGGAGATGTGAAGAATAAGATTCTTGGTAACATGTAAGAGGCAAACAAAATAGCAGAAGCTTTATAGAACCTTCAGATGAGGAGGTGATATTGTACCTATCTTAGCAGTTTGTGTGGTCTAAAAGACCATAAATGCTGAATCCTAGAGAATTAGGTATCTAGTTGTAAATTCTGAAAACCATTAGCAAAAAAGTAAAATTCAGCCTTCTCATGAGGCTTGTTCATCAGTCTCAGTGTCTGTAATGTAAGCTAGTGAGATCAGGTGGACACAGTGGTTCAGGCGGTGTAAAAGATTTTGTTTTAATAGAGAAAGAATCAGAATATTTGTTCAAAAGTGTTTGAGTTTGTGGGTTTGTTTGAGGTGTTTGTTTTTTTAAAAAATAAACTTCCATTGTAAATACCACAAGGAGTGGGAAGACAGATGCATTTTTCTACTTTGTAGGTCATTTTTAGTTATAATTAACTTGGAACAAATTAATAAATTGTAGTTTAGAGTACTTTAGACTAACAGTATGGAAAACTTTTACTGAGCAGCTTGAATTACTGCTGGTCTGTGACAGGTGGTGGTATTCTTTTTTTCCTGGAGCGTACATTTGTTGGTAGAGGTTTTTCATTAAGGACCAACCTGTGCCTGATAAAATGTGCAGCAGTTTTCTTTACTGCAACAGGAGCTAGAAATAGAGGGGGATAAGCATAGAAACAGATGAGCACATTTGTGGAAAGAAATAGCATAGTCCAACAATTCCCTGTCAAAAGCTTACATCCCAGACACAGATGTATCACTTAACATTCTCGAAAAAGAAGTATTTTTTTTGGTAACATTTTTCTCCTGTGCCTGCCTTCCAGATCTATACCTCTTTTGATCCTGGCCTAATTGTTTTGGTCCTTAGTTTAATATTGCTTTTCAGATACTTTTGAAATGTTTTGTAGTGGTTCTCTCAACCAGAACAATGTTCTAGTGTACATGCATTTTAAATTCGATTTTATAACTTTTATTCAACAGGATGACAATCTAATGGATGTCTTGCAGTTGCTTGTTGCTCTGATGTCAGAGCATCCCAATTCTATGATCCCTGCTTTTGATCAGAGGAATGGATTACAGTAAGTTTGAATTTTATAAGTGGGCAAAAGGAAATAGTATTTTGGCCATACTGTTGCTTGCTAGGTTTCTCATGAAATCTGAAAGGTCCTTATCAGTGTATGTGTTGCAAACTTAGATGACTCATCTTGTGAGATTTTTGTGCCCTTCTTTTGAGAAGAGGTGATGTTGGATTCATTATCAGTGAGTTGGTTTTTGGATTTTTTTTTAAAGTTTCCAAGCTGTCAGTCACACTTAAACAGATGATGATCAATTTGAGTGAGTCTATACATTGGTTAAGTCTTTGTCTACTAGTCCTTAGTCTTCAGCTTCCCATCCTTACCTATGTTTTAGACATGAAAGTGGGCTGACAAAATTGGTTCAGATTTCTTCCGATTCTTGTTAGCTTTCTTTCCTTTCTTTATAACATGTAAAGCATTATGAGACTTTTGCAGAAGAAACCTTTTATCTGTTTAAATGCAACACTTGGAAGTATGAGTTGTTCACAATTTCTTTTTTCTAACAAGCAGGAAAATATTGTTTAACACTATTGTGAGAGA
>NW_009695007.1:42814-74674 GCF_000703405.1 Apaloderma vittatum | reverse complement strand
TACTAATAGTAAAAGCACAAGAGAAGATTTGCCAGAAAAAGACTAAGTTATGACTCTGATTTTGCGTTGTAGCTCTCAGAGGGTCATCACATTATTGAACATTTCTAATTTAAAATGAACCTGCCTGGACTTAGTGGGGAAAAATTTGGAACAGGCAGACAAATGTAAGAACTATTCCTAGAAGGGTATATGGAGTAGTTATTCTCTTGCTGTATAAAGGCACTCATTTCATACATTTTGTTGCACCTATTGGTTAACCCCTATTTATACATACATTTTTTTCTGTTGCTGTTTCTCAAGAGGCAGCATTCAGGCATGGTCATAATTGTTTTCTCCTCTTTCAGTGCTTGATTGAATTTATTTATTTATTTATTTATTTATTTATTTATTTATTTATTTTGCCCATTTTCTTCAGCTTTGACTTCATTTGTATGGTAATGTATTATGCTATGGGAAACTAACGAAACCTCTAAATAATGAAATATTTGAATGTCATTTTGGATCTCCAATGCAATATGTTTGGTTTTATTTAACAACTGGCAGTAGACATTTTCTTTTTTATTAACTAGTGTATGGGCAAGTCAGTATGAGTAGTGAGTCCACAGTGAGAAATCACTTTGTTCTGCTGTCTCATTCGTTACATTCCTTGCTCCTGTGTTGTCTCCAGTCACTTAACGAATTGTTTGTATGCTTATTGATACATCTACTCTTTGCAATTAAAACACCATATTCTCGAAAAAGAATTTTGCAATGCATCGTAAAATATTTGGAGTTTTTTAATAATCAAGATTTTAGAAATAACCAGTCTGATGAAGCAATAACAAGTGTAAGAAAATATTTTTTTTTCCTGTGCAATTAGGTAACCCTCATACTGTCTGTTAAGACAAGCAGGGAAATGGATTATACTGCTTGAATAAACATTGTTTTTTTGGATTACTTGTTTGTTTGATTCTGTAGTTGCTGCAGCTTTCTCCAGGATAAGTTAATTGTTAACTGTTTTTTAATCATTCCTGGGTTTTTGCTTAAATTCAGGTATAGAGCTAGTTTTATTTTTTGTTTAATCTTAGTTTAGGTATCCTGTGTAGTATTTTTAGATATGTAAAAGTAAAGGAATATATAACTAGTGATGTGTACTCAATTATGTACAGATGAGGCCTAAAAACTTGAACAAGTCTTTTGGACTCTTTGCAAAGAGTCAGGAATCACTGAAATTAGATTTTTTTTTTTTTTTTTCCTTCCCCCTGATAAAGTTATACAAATTTCCTCAAAAATTTACTTGGAAAATATTCTCAGTAAAGGCTGAGTACAGTGCCTTCTGTTCCAATGTCGTTTCATGGAGCATTAGGAAATTAATATTTTCTTTTTTCAGGAAGAACTTAGTAGTTTGTGTAGGTATAAACTCAATCATATTTCACAGAATCCAAGATCTGTCCAATACCATGAGCCATAGCCCAACTAAAATCAGATAATGAAATGATCATCAGCACTTTGTTGTCTAGAAAGTAAGCTGTGAATGAAATGAGATCTAACTGATAAAGACGCTCAGATGTTTTATGTTTTTATGGGAGATTTACACAGATCAAAACGCTGCATTTGTTATTCTTCACATTGACAGAAGGCCAATATTAGAATTTTTCACTGTGTAAATAAACTTCCTTGAATTAAAGATTAAGCTTCAATGTACGGCAAATAAGTTTGAGAAGTTAAAGTTAAATACTAGTGCAGCTCCTTTTTATTTGTGGAGTAGAAGGCATAGATACATGTGGTGAGACCTGTGCAGAATTACAGATTGAGTTGGTAATGTCAAAAATACTTAAGGTTACTGGACACTTCCCACTGTAAGACTGCACTTCCAATTGTTTATTAATTTAACAGACTCATCAGTTGCATTGAAGCTTTCCTTGCTGCATTTGTTACACTCTCGTTTTCTTTCTTGAGAAAACTTCAGCTGGAACTGTTCAGCTCATTAAGTCTAGTACTTTGCTACAGACAAGCCCCTTGCTCCCTTCGGCTTTCTTCTTCAACCTCCTTAGTGGAGAATCAGAAACTGGGGTACAGCATAATCATACGGAGATGAAGAGCAGAAACTGATGTAGCTGGAAGAAGAAGAATGCTTCCTGACTTGGTGTTGTCTTCTGTCACTTCTGAGGGAGCAAGAACATGCACAGATGTCAGATATTAGTGCTACTAATAAATCTCCCTCCACACATGGCTATTCCTACCCATCCACATTTATAACAAAAGGATTGTTAGATTAGGACAGTTCTCAGTATAGGAATTGCAACAGTCCTTCACAGCATGTGTTATGTACTGATTTTTTGGGACATATTTAAATTTGATTAAAAAACTCTAATTATAAAATGTGGAATCACAAACTATTGTGCCGTTAGCAGAAAGGTCATGCTGTTTTTTGTAGTCACTTAATAGTTGTTTTCTAAAATTAGGCTCAGATACAAATTTATTTGCAGTCTACTGCGGTTAATTTGTCATTCCAAAAATTTCTGTGTATTTCAACTATTTTAGGAAGCCTTGTGTTTTCTCCACTTAGGGTTATCTACAAGCTTTTAGCATCACAAAGTGAAGGCATCAGAGTGCAAGCTCTAAAAGTGATGGGATATTTCTTAAAGCATCTTGCTCCAAAGTAAGTATTGGTTTAGGTCTTAAAACAACCTCCCATCAAAAAGAAGGAAGAAAAGGTAGGATGTGACACATAGATGCCATATATTATTTTGTGTGTATATATGTGCATGAGTTTGTATATAAAGTAAAAAAAGCTGTATTGGAGGTTAATCACTACAGTTCACTGAACAGGAGCTACTGTTCAAGTACTCTTCAAGCTGTTTGTCATTAATACATTTCTGATGTGGTGGGATTACTTGTTATTGGCAACTAGAGTCCAGTCCTTAACAAGTTCATTTAATAATTACTTGCAGTATGGCTCCCTGCTTTTCAAAGTGCTCTTTTTCCGTAATTCTGCTGAAATCGGTAGCAAGAATTAGACTGGTAGGATTGAACCTTGTGTTACTTACTGAGAACTTAATGTGTAGAGAACTCTTGAGATCACTGTCCATGGTTGTGGTTTTGAGTGAAATGAGGACAAAGATGCCCTTTCCATAGTGTTTATCAAGAAATCCCTAAGGGTGTGTTTCAGCTTTTTGGGTCCAGGGACAAGTGGAGCGCATGTGTAGAAGAAACTTAGCTGCCTTCTGTCTGTCTTCAGGGAATGACTTGTCCTTTCAGAATTTGAATCCTTGCCCGTTTCCTTAAGCAAAAGTGAAGAGACTTAAGGAACAAAAAAGAAAAAAGATGATTCCAGTCATTTCATATTTCTTGAGGCACAGTTTTTACTTTTTTTTTTATTTCCCCTAAAGCAAGTTGAATACAAAAGTTTATTTTATCTTTCTATACTATTTTAGGAGAAAAGCTGAAGTCATGCTTGGACACGGATTGTTCTCTTTGTTGGCTGAAAGGCTGATGCTTCAGACAAGCTTAATCACCATGACCACATACAATGTCCTGTTTGAGGTAGTAATATACTGTAGTTAGGGCCCAATCTTTCTAATTACTTGTAAGACATTGTTAGAAAATTGCTTACATATTTGTGCTGATATGTTCCAGATGACATTAAACTTTAGTGTGATGCAGCTGACTGCTGCTTTTTTTTCCTTCCCCCCCCCTCCCCAGATCTCGCTACTTGAGAATTTTTTTACCCCCCTTAACTTGGTTATGCTCATTATGAACAATTCTAGATAATGAGTAACCTCTCTCAAGTAGATACTCATAGGTATGTGGAATTTTATTACACCAATGATCTTGCCTTATGATGATTGTTTTGATTAGATTCAGATTTCTTTTCCGGTGTATTTAAAGTAACAGTGTGCACTTAAGAGAAAAAAAAAAAAAGAAAGAGTAAAACTTTAGGAAGAGGATGAAATAAATTATCAAGACAGACAGGTGGAAGTTTTGGATAATTTTTAGAATTGCGGTCAAATAATGATGGAGCTGTATGAAGGATATATGCAACTATTTTCCAGGAAGCTGTCGTTACAAACATTGATATGTCGTCTACTTCTTTCCTGCTAGATTCTGACTGAACAGATTTGCACTCAAGTGGTACATAAGCAACATCCTGACCCAGATTCAACAGTGAAGATACAAAATCCTCGTAAGAATGATAGACATTTTTAAGTATTACTGTAAGAAATGAGAAAGCTTATTGACTGCATCCACCAGTCTTAATTCTGATCTCAGTCTTACATTGTTTTTCATACAAAAGGAAAGATAATGTGCATTTAGTTGGAGTTATTTAGGAAGTACGTCTCTCTGCTTCTTGAAAGATTTCTTATGTGTCTAAATGTGTATGTAGTTTGTAACTCACCCTTTTTAGTTGTGCAGTTATGTTATGAAATGATTTTTTCAAGACTCGCATGCACAGGATACTTTGATTTAATACGTTAAGGTTCCAGCAAAATTCTGATTGCATTATTTAGTGATGTCAGACTAAATTACCTGAAATATGGAAACAGCCATCATCTTAAATTATGTTCAGTATGACAACACTGGATGGAAGTTAGGAGAAATGTATCTGCTCACTGTTTTGTTTAGCTTACTTTATGGGAAATATCTTGATATGAAACTTTAGATGTCTTTTGAACTAAGAGAAAATACTGATCTCCTTTCCTGAATTACATGTATTATTAATGTGCTCTGTATATAATACAAGGGACTAACGATCACTTTGGGAGTTCATTTTTTTCTGGAGAAATAATAGATTTTTCACTTTCATAACTGCTTTGTCATTAAATGTAGGCTGTAGTTCTTGCTTTGCCTCATGTGGAAAGTGGGGAAAGAGGAGATACAGAGGAAGGAAATACAGTTGCTCTATGCTGTTGGCATTCTGGTAAATCTGTGCAAAGCAAGAGATATGAGGAGGTATCTGTTACTTTTTGTTAGGATTTTTGAAGTTGGCAGTCACTGCTGTGGTTTATACAGATTATTTGTAGTCTATGGTATGAATCTGGAATTATCTAGGCCTATTAGGAAGAGTGACTTCTAGAGCACATTTTCAAGATCAGTGCTACTGTTATCAGATAAGGAATTTATCTTTTTAAAGAAGTTGCATAAGGTGAACTGAAACTATCACTGTGCCTGTGTTTGAGTTGCACCCTAATTTGTTTACAAAGTGAACTATTTTTAAAGTAATAGAAACAGTGTCTACCCCACTGCTTCAAAAAGTAGAATGTACCCACAATCTTGACGGTCTTCTAAAAATATAAAAAATGTTATGCCTTTAAGAGCTGAAATTTTATACCAAGAAAGTTTTGTGCTCTGCCTCTAACTTTTTTTTATAACAGAAACTGTTAAGTATAATCGGAAGTTGTTCACATTCTTTGAAAATTCGGTATTGTTGAGGTAGAGGAAAATCTATGCATTTTTCTCTTATTTTTGTAATGGATGCATTGTATTATTTGCACTTTCTTAGAAAATGCTTCTGACAGATTCTCATAAGTCATCATTTCTCATGCAGTACTATTTGTGTTGCTTAAACCTGACTTTTCAAAAAAAATCCTGAATAATATAACTTGGATTCCATTTTCGGCTACTCAAGGCTCCATCCAAGATGTTCAAGGCCAAGTTGGATGGAGCCTTGAGTAGCCTGATCTAGTTGAGAGGTGTCCCTGCCCATGACAGGGAAGTTGGACTAGATGATCTCTAAGGTCCCTTCCAGCCTAGGCCATTCTGTGATTCTATGATTCTATGATTCTTCAGCTGTATAGGCCTGCAAATCCCCTGATGGGTGACCAGGTTTGGGAACTCCTGGAAGAAGGATTTGCATTATTTAAACCTTCTACTCAAATAGAGATGTGCTTTTTCTCAGTGTAGAATTTTGTGGCATCGCTTTTCTTGTACAGACAGTGTTGGAAGATGTCCTGTATTTTATGCTGTGCTTAGTACTTATATTTTGTTGCTCATGAACTGTTTTACAGAGATTTTGAAGGTTATTGCAATCCTGCTTCGTAATTCTCCACAGTGTCCGGAAACTCTGGAGATTCGGCGAGCCTTTCTCTCAGATATGATTAAACTTTTTAATAACAGCAGAGAAAATAGGAGGTAAGGTATCTTGTAATATGCACATATATACAGAGTAAGTAACAAGGACTCCTAGTAAATTAGACTCTTTAAGCAGATAGAGCTTCATTGCTGTTCAGCAAATTCTGTACTCTAGTGTAGTCTTCAATATGTAAAATCAGAAAAGCTTGCCTGTAGCAGTTTTTTTAAACATGTTGAATTCCTCACTTAGGTGATATGTATTTCAAAGATGTATTTTGAATTTTGGCTAAATAACATTTGTGTATTTTGCAGGAGTTTGTTGCAGTGCTCTGTCTGGCAGGAATGGATGCTTTCCCTTTGCTGTTTTAATCCAAAGACTTCGGAGGAACAGAAGATAACGGAGATGGTGTATACTATATTTCGAATTTTGCTCTACCATGCAATCAAATATGAGTGGGGTGGCTGGCGTGTTTGGGTGGATACACTGTCGATCACACATTCAAAGGTGAGTGTTTGAAATAGTTGGGAAATTTGGTTATGTTGTGTAATTAGATTTAGGGCCTTGAAGTGCTGCATCATACAGTGAGATAGTCTTGAAGTGAAAAGTTCAATCGATAAAGCTTGGTTTTTATATCTGTTACAGAGCACAACTTTCAAATATTTGATGATTAAATGGTAATTCTGTTATTTTAACATAAATCTTATTTTGTCTTTGCTCAAATTGTTTTATTATTATATTGTTATATTATTATTTATACTGAAAATAGCACATATTTTAAAACATGAGTTAGTCAAATTTAAGGAGCATCTCTGAAAAATCTTAGTGCTGGCTTTTGCTTCTTACTCATGGCACGAACACAAGGTGGCGCACCATATCTATTCATAAAAAAATGCGTTTTACTAACATCAGAAGACCGTAAAACAAATCAGTAGAAAGCAAAGAAATCAAAGTTAAGCCAGATGCTTCAGCTGGAATACAGAGTGAGAATGCAAATCCTTGCAGTATGAACGAGAGTGTTACCCTTCATTATTCTTCTCTATGATATTTTTTTGTTATGGTTGCAACCTGAATTATGTCATAAAAGTTACTAGTGGATCTTCGAATAAGGCACAGTATTATAAAAGGTAATTGCCTTACCCTATTCTCTACAAAAGAGTGAGGACAATGTGGGCCTTGTAATTATTCTGGTTTATCAGAAATATTTACTTAAGATGAATTAAATTGTTAATTATGTATTTCTATATGTGTGCAACTTAATGGTGCAGAAAGGACATCTGCAAATCCTAAAGATCACTTTATGATTCTAAGCAATTGTTAGCATTTCTGAAGTCCTTGATTTTTTGTATGAATTTTTTCTCAAAAAGAAGTCAGTCTCTGCAGACAGCAATGACACTGTTATTTTGCAGCTCTTTATTGCGTTCATAGCTCAATGGTAGATTATTGGGCCGCATAGAGAAAATTAAAAAATATGTGGTGGTGGGTGGTGTGGTTTAGGGGTGAACTTGTAGTGTAGGGTTAATGGTTGGACTTGATGATCCCAAGGGTCTTTTCCAACCTGAATTGTTCTATGGTTCTATGATTCTATGAAATGTAGACATCTGAATGATAGAAGTGTGTGAAATATCATTAGATGGTCACTTAGCTAAATGTACTCCAGATGCAAAGAACGCAAGGCCAAATTTTAACCCATGTGACGGTCACATTTTAATTGTTGCGATATTCTTGATGTTCTTTTGTGTCGGCTCCACACTCTTCAGAAAACCCATTCCCTCCCTCTCTGCCAAGATGCAGAGGGTGTGGGTGGAGTAGACTGTACAGTGGCAAGCTGTAGCCAGAGTCAAGATCCCTAACGTGCTTTTACAGAACTTGGCTTAACTTAAAGCGTTGGTGTGGTTGCTGGGAATTGCTGGGGAACTGTCCCAGGGGAAAAATGGGAGAGGTGAGTGAAGGAAGAGACCGCCTTCCTACCTGTTTTACAGAACTTTGGTGTATTGAATTTAAACATCACTTAGTGTGTTACTTTAGAAGCTGTCATTATCTTATAAAAAGTGTCTAAGAATAGAGTAGAGGAAATCAGATTTAAACTGTTTCTATGTCAAAATGATTGTATAGATTTTTGCTCGTTATCTTCAGTTACTTAATGTGGCCAATCAATGGTCTAGAGTTCATAAAGGAAAAAACCAAGATTTTATTGTGATGCCACAGCCAAATGTTAAGGAAAAAATCCACTTTCAGAAAAGAGCAAAAAACTGAGATAGCGATAATATAACTTCCGATTTGTGTTTTTTCTGAAAGGCTGTGTGTTTTTACGCAGTACCATAGTGAGCGAGAAAATGACCTGCTTCACTCTGCATTTCTCATTTTTGATTCCTGGCCCGCTGGCATAGTGAGGTACCCTTGGTTGTGGAATTAACTTCCTGCATCCGTTTTCCCAAGTCTTAACTTGGGTTGGCTTTCCAATCGGTATATAAGGGCTGTTTGTTCTTCCAGCCTTCTTCAGAGCCAGTTGAACAATGGCAAGGTTGGAAGCGTGTGGGTGTGGGCAGAGCTAGTGGCAGAGTGGGGGCTGTAATTCTGAAGAAATTGTAAAGCAGTTCAGTTCACTTGGACATTGGTGCTGATATTATCCAGTTTCCAGAAGCCTAAATGAAAATGGTCAAAGCAACAAAAGCACCTGGAACTAACTGAACAGCAGTTAAATGAATGCAATAATCAAGGATTTTAATACTGGATTTTTTTACGTTTATTATGCATATGCCGTTTTGAACTTTGTTATAATACATGGAGTTTATGCAACTGGCAATATAAAGCTACATGATATTTTGCAGCTGTCTTTTAATTACATAATCATAAATTAGGATAAATTAAAAAAACCTCTTTGTGGTAAAACCTTACTGATCGCTTGAAAATGTCCTTATAAATAGTTATTAATATCTAATGATAATGAATTTTTAACCCCTCTAGTTCTACTTATTTTGAATATTCTTGTATCCTGTTATACCAGTACTGAAGTTCATATAGATTCACCCTAGCGTAGTGTAGGCATAACTCAGTGGGCAAATTGTTCGATGCTAAGTGCATCTCAGATGTTTTTGATTTCTAGCATGCTTTCAAAGTAATGTGGGAGTTATGGGAACAAAAATATTTCCTTAGCATTGCTAAGAGAATAACCAGTTTGGGTTTTTGTTATTTCATCTCTAATTGTATTGGGTTACTGCTTATTTTTCCTTTTTACAACCCTTCACGCCATTCTCACCACTAATTTATAACACCACTCTATGATAAAGAACTAGTACATAAAGGACTAGTGTTACAGAATTGGATAGGTTTTGCAGAGCTACACATCAAGATACATGCAGCTGCTATAAAAAGCCAAAGAAACTCAATTGCAATTTTATTGTCCAGTTTGATAGATTTCCTGCCACCTTTGTAGCAGGGAAGCTGTTTGTCACTGTAACCCTCTCCTCCAACAGCTGCACAGCGTTTTATAAGCACCCATGGCTTTTCTGGCATAATTGTACTGCATTGGTTTCCTTATACTCAGAATTTAGAAGGTGCGTGTAACCTTTTTAAAGCCAAATTTTATTGTACCATTCGTGCATTTTGCTTATGTCCATATAATATGTTTTGATATTTTCCCGATGTTAACACAGTGTATAGGAAGGTGTTTAGTCTGTGGCTTCTAGTTCAGTGAAAATGTAATGAAAAAATTAGAACAAATCACAGCTGTGATTTAACTGGCCAGTGCTGAATTTATGAAAGCGTCTAAGAACTTCTGGTTTTCAAACATTCGTAACTGTGCTAGCCAGACCTGAGATTTTATCTGTCTAGCCACATAGCTTTGTAAAAAAGACCAATGATTTTGGGGTTAATAATAGGAAACAGGTAAAGAATGGTGGACAACTTGCCTTTCTGACCTTTCAGCTTCCCCAAGTTTTAAAAGAATCTAATGATTTACATGGTATAATACACTCCTAAATTATCTGAGTGTTTTAACTACTGGCAGGAACGAATATTTGCTTTTTTCAGGCCCTTAAGTATATTTCACACCTTAAAAGTTGCTTCATGTTACCATGTGATTCAGTTACAGAGAAGATACTCTGATTTTTTGATTATTTAATTTTCAGTAGCTCAAGAAATATTTGTGGAGTAAGACTTGGAAATTTTAGTATGCATAAGCTACAGTTTCATTGCTGTCTAAGTGGAAATTTGCTGTACTGGTGGAAAGATTTTGTTCACTGATCTGAATGGGAAGAAGCATAATCTTGAAACGTTAGTATTGTGACTTCGATGTGCAATGTGTTTCTAATTAATTGTTAGTTTTCAGTCTAAGGAATTTCAGTTGTAGTAAACATTGGTTAATGTTAAGGAAATTTGTAAGTTCTTTGATGCTCTGCTCGTTTAATACAGGAGGAGGAAAAAAAAAAAGATGTGCACAGTATTTACATGTGGTGTTTGCCTGATCCTTCGTATGACGGAAAACCAGAAAAAGCTGCAAAGATTAGGTCGTGGAGGACCTAATATGTGATGGCAATTTAAAACCTAGTTTGTGGAGAAATGAATATGGCTGAATAGTTTTAGAAAGTAAAAGGCCATTGGGATCACTTGAGTCCAAATCCCATTGGCATTCATGAGTTATTGAGGATAGTTTTGTCTGTATTTTTTCTCCGTGCTTTGAAGAAGGTAAGGTTTCCCACAGTGTTGTGTGCAGGCATTTTTAGCTCCAGGGCATTTTGAAGGCTTCACATATTCTTCAGTCCTCTGAAAAGTGTGTCTGTGTTGCCCTGAAGAAAAGCAGAGGTAGCCAGCCAAGAGGGACATTGTTTTTGGTTTTCACTTGACTGATGCCCAATATATCAATGAAGCAAAGCTGGGGGAGATGCAGATTAAGTAGCACACTTTAAATGCGATAATATGGGGTTCATTCTTATGGTGTAAATAGTTATTTATAAAAATATTGCTTATTCTAGGTAGAAGTGATTCTCAGGGGGGAGTTGTCGCTTGACTTGCAGAGAGCAGCAGTCACTTGAAGACTGGAATGTGCAGCCTCCTGCAAAGCTGTGTACCCTGTGAGATAGGTGGTTATGAGACAATCCTTTGCCTTTTCTAGGAGTTTCCTTTTTCTTGTTTCTTTTGTAGTAGGTGTGAGGTTTTTCCTAATCAGTGCATCTGAGGGGAAGAAAGTATTTTCAGTATTCAGCAGGCAGAAAAGTCAGAAGGAAGGATCTGTACCACTGAGGGGCTTTTACACATGCAGTATATAGGTGTGTATACTTAATAGGGAGCTCCTCTTGTCTCGTTATTCACTTGTTTTGAGTGAGTGGAATGTTATGAATAAAGCTGCAGGATGCTAAAGTTTGCCTAAATTAATCTGAGAGAAAAATGTGAAATAGGGAAGGCACACAGAAGCCTTAAAAGAAGAGTTTAATATAGATTTGCTACTGTTTGAGACGTGCCAGAGGTTTCTAAAAAGAAGAATGGGGGAGCATTTGCAGTGGAAAGAACCAAGACGTAAAGAAGCAAACAGCTATGAGACAGTCGTCTTAAGCAAAGATGACCTGAAGGGAGAATGGGTTCTCATCTGTGTAATTTGATTTAAAAATCAGTGGAAGATGAGACCTGTGTCTGCAGCCTCAAGAATTGTTGGTGGCCTCCTCTGCTGTTGCTGCAGAGTTTGAGGCAAACCTCCTCCCCACTTACTGCTCCCTGTGCTCAGGTGGTGGCTCTGGGGATTGAACTGGATCTCTGGGCCGTGAGTTGAAATGATGGATGTGGAGTCTCCGCTACAGGGCTGCCAACAACACGTGGAGACGCTGGAAAAGGATGGCCAAAGAGAGAAGTGTACAAGTGGATGTTGGTCTTTTCTCCCAGGTTACTAGCGACAGAAAGGCCTCAAGTTGCACCAGGGAAGGCTTAGATTCACTATTATGAAGAATTGCTTGACTGAAAGAGTGGTGAGGCATTGGGACAGGCTGCCCAGGGCAGCAGTGGAGTCGCCATCCCTGGAGGTGTTCAAACAGTGCGTAGCTGTGGCACTTCAGGGCGTGGTTTAGTAGTCGTGGTAGTATGAGGCTGATGGTTGGAGTTGATGATCTTAGAAGTCTTTTCCAACCTTCATGATTCTATGATTCTCTGGTTCTGAGACCTAGAGCTGTGTGTTATGACAACACAGAGTAGTAAACATTGAATTAGGATGTATTTTTATTACTAACTAGCTATCTCACGTGCAGAAAGCAGAATTTGACTGACTGCCAACCAAGCTTTAGGAATGGTGGCAGGGATTGAGATAGAGAGGAAAAACATATCTTGAGAGGATAATGTGCTCGTTTCTCGAACAATAGTTACATTAGAGAAAATGAGCAAATACATGTTTGGCATGCTATTTCAGTTTTTTTGTATGTGATGTACATACATACATACAGGTGCACAGTAAGCTGTACCTTGAATTGATTTGAAAATGAAATCATAGAATCATAGAATCATAGAATGGCCTGAGCTGGAAGGGACCTTAGAGATCATTTTAATCCAGCCTCCCTGCCGCCAGGGATTCCACCTCTGGACTAGATCAGGCAACACATGGGGACCGAACGGGAATCGAACCCATGACCTTAGCGTTGTTAGCGCAGATAAGCAAATAATATAAAAAATTATATTGACTAGTACTTGGTTTCTCATTCTAGAAATTACATGTACTCATTTTTTTCTCGAGCTGAGAAAAAACTAAAAGCATAGCTACTAAATGAAAATGCAGAATGTCTTGATACAGTGGTTTTCTTTAGTTTTTTTTCTTTCTTTCTTAAACTCCCTGCCTCTTGTATGTCAGTGAATGCTGTTTTGGTGAAAGCGTAGACTCCTTCTAGAAACTTCTTATAGGTAGTGTCCTGCATAACATATGTTAATTTGCTTTTCTTAACTTTCTTCTATGAATCAGTCAGAAGTAACACAGAAATTCCTCAGGTCAGTGGGTTGCAGACTGTAAGTTAGTGTATGGGGCACACAGTACCTTTGTATCTTTCGTTTTGCTGAATTGAACCTTAGGTTTGACATCTTCAGATATTGGTGCCTCCTGTCTAAACAGACCTGGTTTTGTCTGGAGATGAGTTTCCACTTTTGAACAGTTAGTGTTGCTAGAGAAGTGGAAAAGCAAGTCAGTAAAGTCCTTGTTAAGATTCAAAAAGTTGTAACGCTTTCTGGAATTATGAAGAGTTTATTGGTGGTGTCAGGAGCACAGGAGCAGGTTTCCACTGAGCAGACTCTATAAGGGAACAGCAGAACTATGTAACTGTCTGAAGTGTCTGGCAGACATCCCCTTCCTCTCTTTACTATACAAAATTGCCAACCTGATAATGAAAAAAAAGGACAAAATCTGAACGTATATTTAAAGTATTTTCCCGGTATTCCTTAATGCAAATGTCAATCATCTTAACCTTTTTCATTGCTGTATGCTAATTTTTCTCCTTGGCAATTAGTAAATGTTGTATGTCAAATTAAGTTAAAATTAATGGCAGAGGCAAATGTTGCAGTTATTAGCTCACAAGTGTCTTTAACTAGTAGTGCGTAGAGATGCATTCCCAGCATTGCAAACAGCTATGGATTAACCATCAAATGATGGTGAAGATTAATGATTGGCCTTTTAGCTCACTAATTTAGAACAATTTCTAGTAATTAATTTTGTATTAACAGCTTTACAGTTGCAAATGCCTTAAGGAAAATAAAAAATTACTTGACTTAACTACATTTAAGGTTCTTCAAGCTAACAGTTGTCTTGTAAATTGGTGCATGCTTGCAGATCCTAATGTTTAATCTTTAATATCTTTATATCCTATCCCTGTCTTTGTGCTTAGTACTCATAATTTCTACTTAATTTTGCATTTTCATTGATACTGCTTTTAACCTTAGATGCTTTCATTGTAGGGTGTACTGTTGGGCTTTGAATTTATATCCTTCATAAATGCCATGTCATGCAACAGAAGTGTGGGGGAAGATTTGTCCAGGGTCTCTATTGTGGCATCACTATTTCTTGGTTTCCTGTCAAACCAAATTTAAAAGTTAATATAGTGAGCAGGACAGTTTACAAAGGCTTCCGGCAAAGTTGGGTTTTAAAAAGCAATATTTCTTAAATTTGTTTTCCTCTTTATATAAATAAGAAACCCTCAAACTCAAAATGTGTGTTTGAAAAACAATGGTTTTGGTAGTCTTCATAATTTTGTACATTGTTAATTTTAACAGGATTGTTATTTAAAAGACAGTGTTCAAGTGATGTGTGTTTTTCCTGATGCTTTTGTTGAAAGTAGAAATTACTATCCTTTTAAAGTGGATTTTGGTATTTTTTGAGTGGTGTTCTCCTTTAGTTATGTGCTGTCCAATTTATTTTCCCTAGCCCATAATTTTACATTGCCCATCTGTAAAGATAAGTGGTGTATATTGACCTTTCTGCCACTTTTTATTTTTTTTTGGTAGCTGTAGTGATTAACAGTCCTGAAGAACAGAGTTTGGTTTCCAGAGTGTTGCTCTGTACTGACTCCCAAACCATTGTCTATCCTGTTTCAAATGAGACAGAAATTATATTGCATTGCTGTATCAAAGATTATATTTTTGACTGTTGACCATAGCTCGACACAGATAAACTTATTGTAAAATTTGGTGCACCTCTAACCTATGCAGCAGTAGAACTCATAACTTTCAGTGATCTTAGCTGGAAAAACAAAGCTTCTCAGTTTGATCCACATGTTAACATTCAAAAGATAACTGTGGTGCCTATCTAACTTCAAGGTAGCACATGTAGGTTATTAGAAAAAGCAAACCATGCAACAGGAAACTCTGCTAAGAGAGCAAAGAGACAAAGTAGTTTGGGGAGATTTTTGAATAATGATTAGGGTAAGTGTATACTGCTAAAAGAGGGGTTTTTTTAAAGAGCTGGAAAGTCTGCAGAAAGGGTAAGTCCTTTATTCTAGAACTTCATTCTTTTTAGATGGTCCTGTTACTTCTCCATCTTTTGGGCTTTAAAAAGTATTGTAGTACATTAAAGAAAAAAAAAGTGAAAACGTGGTGTTTCTTCCTCATTCAGGTGTTTTTAATAACTCAGAAATGCGGATGTACTTAGAAAGTAGAAACTGGAAGGCTTTCGAAGAGATTTTATCCTTGGTTTCTAAAACCAAGACTGGTCGACTTTCTGGATGGCATCATCCGGTCTGTGTTACTGAGCTCAGTGTGCCGGAAAGTGAGTTAAAATCAAGGACTGTACTAAATGCTGCTTTCTGGCTTCAGGGATTCCTTGAAGTGCTATGGAAAAGCAGCTATAGCAGAACTGATGATATGCTTTTAGCATGCATTTTAAGTGATGTTTTTTGATGGTTGCAATGTAACTAGGCTGGTAATTTATCACAGCACTTATGTAGGTAGTGCTGCTGGAACTTTGAACTTTATATTGCTGTTAGATCTTGTCTTTTGTAAGGATCAGTGTAAGCATCAAGTGTTCTTTGATGAAACTCTTGCAACACTGTGAATGTGCCCTTTTTGCAAGGTGGATTTAATAACTGCCAGCCCTGCAAAACATCTCTCTGATTCATTGAATTAAGGTTGAATTGTTGCTGTTATTGAACAGGTTCTGTGAGTTGTGTACTACTCTCCATTGCCCTCAAGTTTGAGCACTGAAGACAATCATGTTTTGTAGCAGATCCCTCTAGATGCTCTCCTGTGATCATCTTACTGTCATCGTGCCTGTCCCCATTTGTACTGGGGAAAGATGGCTGTGGCAGTAATAGAATCTGACATGTATGTCTCCCTTATTTGCCCCTTTCCACAAAAAAAAAAAGTAAGCAATGAAAAAAGTGTCATTCTCATCTTAATCTTTGTTGCCTTACCTTTGTTCATGGGGAGTAGAGAAGTAAGATTTTGAGGCTAAACCTGAGACATGTTTGACGACTTTGGAAGCAGTGCGTGACCAGAGTAGAATCCAGGTCTCATACTTGGATGTAGCTTAACAGTCTTAAAAAAGTAAGTATGCAGTATAGCCAAAGCCTGCAAATACTTTTGAGGACTCATTTTTTCAAAATGAATACGATAACAAGTCTGATGCTGAAGACAGAAATAAATAAAAGTAGCTAAATAGCTAGATTTGTTAGAGCTATACTTGCACTGCATAGGTCATGTGCATACATGCTGTGGGTCGTTCTGAGAACCACACCTGTTAAGTTTTGCTCAAGTAAAACGATATTATTTGTATCTGTTTAATGTTCTTTTGGCACCTGTTGGATTAAAACAGTAACTGTAGCTTTAGAAATGGAGGAAGCAACAGAGAGGGAGAAGAGGGAAACCCAGCTGAAGATAAGCTCAAAATGTCAAGATTTCTTCTTCAGGAAAGTAATAATTTGACCAAAAGTAGCAACTTTGCATGACCTATTTTGGGTTGCTTTTGACATCCTGACTGCAGTACAGTTCAGGAAGGAAATATTTCTAAAATAATAATGCCACACACACTCTCTATTTAGCAATACCGTGTATTCAAATTCTTTATAGATCCATTGTGATAGATGGATGAACTTTCAGCCATTTGTAATAATTCACTTTTTTGTTTGTGCATGATTGATTTAAAACTAGTACAGGAAGATTTTTTTTTTTTAATAAAAAATTGCAAAAAGCGGGAGATATCCCAGTTCTATTGCTAGAAACTAGCAAGTTTCAGTTAAATCGACTTGAATAAATAACGTGTTTCAGGTCATGTGTTAGAATAGTACACTGCTTCTAAGGTAATTTATGTTTGAATGATGGAGAAAACATTATGTTGAAAGGCTAATGTTGACAACACAGTCTGCCAAGAATATTTCTTTTTACCTTTGTTCTTTCTTTGCTCCTCTCTGATTTGTAAACTATACTTTCTAGTACCTTTTTAGCCTGTCAAGTTATTTTTTTACTTACTTGCATCATCTTTAAAGAAAATACTCCTAATGAATAATTGTCACTTTGAATACCATCTACATGGAATTTTTAGGGAAGGCCCAAATGAATGGGTTCAGTATGTAAGAGAATAAGAAAATGTAGAGTCATATATTTAGTAAAGCATACTGCTTTGCTTTGTCTATGGAAAATGTTTGTGATAAAGAAAAGGATTAAAAAAAATAACCCCCCCCTCACCTGTGGCTTGTATGTTGGGAAAATTGAGAACAAAGCTTACAGATAAATAAACACTTCCTTTATAGAAGATGACTCTAAATTCTAAATAGAAAGGTATGGATAAACTAAATTGAATGACAGTGTAATAGAAACTTGAGTTAGTCTAGTGAGATTTTCTTTTGACACACAGCTATTTATTTGGGCAAATTAGTTTTATTAGTATGTATATAAAGAGGTTTTCTATCTGCAGTTTTTTTATTTACTTAAAAAGTATAATACTTTTTTTTCAGCTCATCTGCAGGAAGATCTCTCTTTAACCGAATTGTGTTGCTGTTCTTATGTGCCTTTTAGACTAGGTGAATTTCATTCACCAGAGGAAGTATTCTCTGGAAAAATTTAGGTGTTATTTGGAGATCCCCCCAGAATTTTGGCTTTGTTACATACTTTTCTCTGCTCTCACCTTTTGGGCTTATATACTTTTATGTAAACTTCTTAGAAATTTATTTATCTTTGTGAATTCTTGAGCATTCTGCAGGTGCTAAAATGATGTGAACCCTCAGCTATAGCAAGCGCCTGTGCTACTTGTCACAGTGTCTGTCACCCCCAACAAAAAAATTGAGATTGTCAGCTATCTCAAGTTCTCTAAGTCTTTGGATGTTATGCTGTCACATCTTGGTCTGCGTTCTATACAATTACATGTATGCAAGTAGTAAAAATAACTCTAATTACAGAAGACTAATTAGCCTAGGAAATAATGCAAGTGTTAACTACACATAATAACTTCAAATGTTTTTACTTCTTTCACTAGAAGGAGTCTTTAAAACTCTGAGTACTTCCAGTAAACATTTAATTTGCTGTCCTTAGAATCTGTGTAGAGTTTTACTCTGTTTTTTTTCTTTTTTTTCCTCCCCTTTTTTGCTCTTTTGTCTAGGAGTAACAGGTACACTCGAGATAAACTTCCTCTCTGGCATGATTTTTTTTTTAAATTATTTATCATGAGGACAGTATCAAATATAAATGTAACTTTATGATTTGAGCAATGATTTCAGGTTGTTTTTTTTTCTGAGGAAACATTAAATATATAACTTTTGATGTACTTTTATCTCTCTTAGGTAACTTTTGAAATGCACAAAGAAAGTCTTTCTCAAATGTACAAAGAGTATCAAGGGAAAGGAAGTGAAAGGAGTGGAATATGTTCTTCAGCTCCAATTAGAACAATCTCTGGAGTTAGCAAAGAAGCTGAAACCAAGGGAAAGCAACAACGTTTGGAGGTAAAAGAAGATGCTGCTGCTCCTTCTGGCGTTATTGATGAGGATAGGGAGTGCAGTACTGAAAAAGAAGAGACAAATACCTCATCATGTGGTGACCAACAAATTCATTCAGTGTCTAATCGTAAGGTGGAGTTAGATGCGGAAGACAGGGAGACTACGCAGGATTTAAAAGCAGCGCCTTGTGCAGAACTTTCTCCGGAACCAGAAGGAATAGAGCCTAGTGTTTCAGAAATCAGTACTGGAATAGCTGAAGCAATTGAAGATTCACTGAGCAAAGCTGATGAACTTGTGAAAGAAACAGGAGCTGTCACTGCTGCTTCTTTAGCAATGCAAACTGCTTCGGAAAGAGAAACTCCTCCAAGTCCAGAAAGGCTGGAAAAATCAGCAGTAGAGGTGGAAGATGAAGATGATTTTGTTGATTTGAAAGAGGAAAGTAGTATGCCTTTACCTTCAGAAGAGTTTGCTGGAAAGAACAAGAAACATAGCTCTGATGAAAGCGAAGTGACAAAGGAGGAAAAAGCAATAGCGAAGCAACCTGAACCTGTGCTTTTGAAAGCTGAAGATACTGCAAGCGTGGATGGGCAAAAACAAGAACTGACTTCTTCACCAGAAACAGTGAGTTCTGCAGTTCAGGAAGTAGTGACTCAACCTGATTCGAAAGAGAAGAAGCTGAAGGAAGAAAAGGTTCTTTGTAGTGAAACCAAAACAGCTGATGAAAATGCAAATGCACATATGCCAGAGCCTGCTGGAGCCTCTGACAAAAGAATTGCCAAGCTTGATGTTTCTAGTGTTGCATCAGATACAGAAAGACTGGAACTGAAAGCTCATGCATGTCTGGAGACATCTTTGCCGCCCAGATCCTTACCCGAGGTAAATTCTAGTTGTCTTTCTTCTGTTTAGTTTAAAAATAAAAGAGAGTTCTAATTTTATGAAATTTTTGAACAAATGTGCCCATACACGTTTTTGGGATTTCATATGTACGGATTTTATGAGTTATCTAAAGAATACTTTCAACCCTTGATTAAAGTAGCCGTAATTCTTACTAATTTGTGTACTGAAAAGTCTCTAAGATTTTATTCTTTGCATGTCCACTTAGGGATGCTAATGGAGACTGAGTATTTGCCTAGATAGACACTTCATCAGTATTGGTACTTCTTAAGTTTGAAGAATTGAATGAAACTTCTAGATGAAATCTAGAATTTCCTTCTGGTTCTTTACTTACCTCCTCTTTGACTCTTTCAATCTCATCTCTTAAAATCCCAACTCTTATAATGATTGAGAAGTGAATGTTGCTTGTGCATAACAAAAAATAGCACTAAATTTCTTTTGTATCCTGATAGAACTTGTGAAAATATTTTTCACACTACCTACTGTACCAGTATATATATATATGTATACACGCTCTGTATTTGCAGTATGTTTGAAACTGTAAAATTTGATAGGATTATCACCCCATCATTTTGACCTACCTTTTTTTATGCAAGTGCAATTTAAAACTGGGCTTCTGTAGGATGCTTCAGCACTCGACCCCTTGAGCCTTTAGTTTCTAACTCAGCTTTTCATGGTTAAATAGTCATGTATCTGAGTTACTTCCCTTCTGCAGAGATACCTCCTAATGGATGCTCTTCATTCTGCACCATTCTTCCTTAAAGGAGGAAACCCACTGCCTACAGCAACATATGCTCCCCCTGTGGTAAGGTTGAGTTGCTACTTGCAGATGCCTAGACTGACCCATGTGGTAGAGCAGCCGTAGACTAGTTTGTAGGTTTGGTATATTCAACAAATAGCATTTGTGTAATAGTTTTAGCCTTATTTGTAACCGTGTATGCAGTCTAAACTTCTTGAATATTTAACATGGAAACTAATAACCTTATTGTGGGGTTGTGTGTCTTTGTGTTTTGTTGTTGGTGGTGGGTTTTTTCTTGTCTGCAAACTGCGCGTTCAGACCTCAAGGCAGCAAGATTCTTCAGGACAAGAGCTGGCTGCTACATCAGATGGGCAGAGAAGAGACTCTAGGTCAACTGTGTTCCGTATCCCTGAGTTTAAGTGGTCACTGATGCATCAGCGCTTGCTCACAGACTTACTCTTTTCCATAGAAACAGATATACAGATGTGGAGAAGGTAAATTATATGGAATAATTTACACTGGCTTTTCAGTGTTAATTAATTTGAGATTCTGTTGAAACTGCATAAAATTCACTGTTTTACTTCAAACTTTTCACATCTACTGTTTTACTCATTATTCAGTAGCCTTACTTAATTTGTGACCTATACCCAAAGCTTCTCAGATATTTTTTTTAAAGATTGTGTACTGGTTGAGGGCCTGTACATATGTTTTAACTGAAATCCTGGCTGCATCTAAGTCAGTGGCAGTCTTGCTGTTAATTTTTATTGGACTGTTATTTTCATGTTCCTAATATATGTAAGGACCTGGATCTTCTATTAGAATCTAAATATGGACTAAAAAAAAATCTATCCCAAATAGTATTTATTTCTTCTGTATTTACACAAACTGCATTGCTGCTTTGATAGGATTCTGTGAACAAAGAGGTGTTCTATGCATTTAATAAATAACTTATAACAGGATTTGGAATCATAGAATCAAAGAATGGCTTAAGCTGGAAGGGACCTTAGAGATCATTTTAATCCAGCCTCCCTGCCGCCAGGGACGCCATGTAATCATCAATGTAATGTAATCATCAATGATGAATTTAGTAAAATAAGGAAACTTCAAAAACAGTAGCAATTCTGTATTTTAATTTCAGGATTTAATAACTTAAGAGTGGTGACTATTGTTAGCTTGCACTAGTGAATGTCAAATTTAAACTGAACCATATAGTTATACTGACCAGATAAAAAGGAATGTAAGGATGAAGAAAAAAAACGACTTGAAGAGGTATATTTTTGTCTGACTATAATTTTTAGGATGTGATTAAATTGACCTCTCAGGCCATCAGGACATATAGCTAAAATATATTTTTAATTTAGGTTCTGTTTTGAAAATGTATTTCCATGTTTAATAGGATTTAAGATTTTTGTGTGTTGTTGATTTTTAATTTCTCTAAAAAGCCCTTACTATTTGCTTTATTTTTCCAAAGATTTAAGTTCTAGTTCACACTCTCTGAAAACTTTATTGTACTGCCTGATACAGTGATTTTTGCTATAGCAAGTATTAATAGATCAGCTTATAATCTATCTTTATTCAAATGATGATTAGCACAGATCTTGATGTTTTTAGCAAGCTATGATCTGGAAAGGTTGAAGAACAGAAAGAGAAGGTGGTTTTAGGTTTAGATTAAGGCACATCAGTTGACCCTTATGGTCATGAGTTGTTTGCTGCCCCACTGCTAACTGTCTGGTGTTAGTTTTATGAAAGCATAAAGATGATAAAATACATCAAAAATAAAGCTGTATTCTGATTTAAATGAAATTTTTTTTGGTCAGCCATTCTACAAAGACTGTGATGGACTTTGTGAATAGCAGTGACAACGTCGTATTTGTGCACAACACAATTCACCTCATCTCTCAAGTGATGGACAACATGATCATGGCTTGTGGTGGTATATTGCCATTGCTTTCTGCTGCCACATCCGCTACTGTAAGAAATTTCAGTTTTATTTGAAAATTTGTCTCTTGCAGGAGGATGTTTTTCTGTATGCAATGTATTAACTATTATACCTATCCTTTTGGGAAACAGGAATGCATGTGGGCTTTTTCCACAAGCATTTCTCTCCTCCCTTTGCTGCCTCTGTGCTTTCCCTAATATCAATTGGATGCCTGCCCTTGTTGCCTGAAGACATGAAAAGAAGTTGCTGAGCTTGATTGTCCCACAGTGGTCTGGAGTGGGGTTAAATCTCAATATTAATAATTGTTCCTAGAATATTGCTAATTATTACTTTTAAGTGTGGATGCAAATGGACTTCCAGATTACCATTTTCTTCAAGTTCTACCAATATCACCTTTGCGAAGAAGTAAATGTTGCTTTCAATTTTTCCTCTGTGTAGCATGAATTGGAGAACATTGAGCCTACTCAAGGACTTTCGGTAGAAGCCTCTTTAACATTTCTCCAGAGATTAATCAACCTTGTGGATGTGCTAATTTTTGCAAGCTCTCTTGGTTTCACTGAAATTGAATCTGAGAAAAATATGTCATCTGGAGGAATTCTGCGACAGTGTCTTCGTCTGGGTAAGCAAATAAAACCACTTGATGAGCATAGGAGCTTGCTGCTACTAGTTAGCAATTGTTGGCTTTATTTCTTTTTTCCTGTCTGTTTTCATTAAATCAAGATAAATTTTAGTCAAAAAAGCACTGAGATCTTTTATTGTATTCTGCAATGCATATCAATGGGGCTCTTTTCCTTTTTAAAGAGTTTAAATAAAATAAAGTCTTAAGTTTGGTAGCCTGACTGTCGTGGATGCATGTTTCCGTTTTATCCATGAAAATATTTCTTTTGCCAAAGTTCCCCAAATAGTTAAGGCTGACAATATAGCAGCTTTAAGAAAAAGAAATCTTGTACTGTATACAGAAACGTGAACCTTTATAATATGGAGAAAAGAGGTTTAAATCTTGAGGTCAGTAGATGTAAGTACAGTGAAAAGTAAAGATGTGCATTTCTAAAGAGTAGGATTCAAATTGGGCAGTAGTTGTATCCAGTATTGTAGTATGTTTGCATCAAATTGAACTGAAAGAAAGTGGTCATCTAAAAAAGTAATGACTATTCTGAAAGTGAGAGCATATAAGTTCATGATTGGGTTCAGTTAGTTAATACAGGTAGAGAGTTTTCATGCTAGTTGCATGCTGTCAGACTTATTGTAATGAAAAGTTTAATTTGCATGAGTGCCAGAGCAGCTCAGAGCCTCAACAGTAACTAGCCTTCCTCTCCCTTTCTAGGCAATTAAAACTTTGTGCAGGTAGAACAAGATATATGGGATGCAAACAGGTATAGAGGTGGGGTAGTTCTTTTTTCCTTTGAAAATAATATTAGAAGATGAAACAGGTGCAATTTTGAAGCTAAAAAAAATTAATCGTATAACTTCAGAATATTTAGCCCAAGAGTAACAGAGCATTGTGAAGCAAACATTTGTTTCTCTAGTGTATCACTTGTCTTTCTTCCTTGCTAGTCTGTGAGATTTCGCTGTCTTCACCCTCCATGCCCCGTGGTTGTATGCATGGTAAAATTTCAATGAGGGATGCTAAATTACTCACTTTGAAGTATCCATTAGTTATACTATACATCTTCTAATAGTTTAGTGTTAATTATTAGTTATAAATTATTAAAGAATTTTGAGCGTTGTTTTGCAACTATTTAAAATTTATGGAAGCAAAAATACAATTTTACTGATGTGCTTCAACTTTCTAGTGTAAGTGATAAACAGAAATGTGTTAGACAATGCTATTTCCTGGAGTAATTCTTAACATTTCTTTTCCCTTCAAGTATGTGCAGTAGCTGTAAGAAATTGCTTGGAGTGTCAGCAGCATGCACAGATGAAGTCTGTTGGAGACACTGTGAAGAACCCAAAACCAGTGCAGGGCTTTGTAGGAACAGGAAAGTCCGCAGCAAAGGCAAGTATAAGATGACATTCAAAAACAGGAAAGTCAATAATTATTACTCAGTACAGAGGGCTAAAAACTTACACCCGCACCACTGATAATTTAATGGAGCTGAAGGGCATGAACACTGGAAATCCTGACGCAGTTTTTCCAAGATGTGAATTTAACATTTACATATCAAATTTAGCACTTACATATTTAACCTTCCACAGTGAAATAAATCTGTCACAAGAATTTGCCACGTTTTTCTTCCTGCAAAGATGAAAAGCCTATCTTTGTGCTCTGGTTATGACAGTATGATTTACAGTGGGTGATTGCACACACTTAATGATTCTTGTTAGCATGCTTTTAAAAACAGAATCTGAAACAATTGTGGTGGTTGGTTTTTTGTTTGTTTTTTTTTTTAGAGTCCAGTGGACATTGTGACTGGTGGCATTTCTCCAATACGAGACCATGACAGACTTCTGCAGGATATGGATATTAATCGACTTCGAGCAGTAGTGTTCAGAGACATAGTGAGTTACAAATAATGTTGTTTTCTTTGTAGCTAGATTCCTGCATATATATCTGTTTGCTGAATGCTATGTGTCACACAGTTTTGCTGAATAGAATTTAGGAAACCTGAATACTGGTTGCAGTAATTAGGAATACTCTGCAGCTGTTGTAGTAGTTGGGATTGGAAGGAGGGAGAGGTGAAAATGTCCACTCTTTGTTGTGTTCCTAAGAGCTAATTCTCTGGAATTTTGCCTATTTTATACTATGTATATGATGTTTAGTACAAATATATACTTCCACATGCTTGCACATAGACAAACAGCTCATGTATACTATGTATCATAAAGATGTTGATGTGTACTTTTTGAAAATCGAGTATCTTTCTACTTAATTGGAAATTAAAGGTCATCTCTAATTCCTTTACTTCCCCTCAGAGGAACCAATTTGTGTGCATGTGCTGTAAATATGCATAGGTTTTTTTTTAGTCTTGAATTGACTAAAAATATCTTTGTCCTGTGTCAGCAACTTTGTAGCTGATGATGAGGAAATTGAGATTGATTGCCTTAAAAAAATACCTCTGTAAGCAAGTACAGCAGCTATAATGTCTATGACTCATTGGTGGCCAAAAGCATGGACACCAGAACTTATTTCACAATAATTGGACTATTTTGCAAGTATAGTGATTTACACAGTGACTTTTGTTCTGTCCAGAATAGCGAAGGATCTCTGGTTTTTATCTTTATAGCAATTATTGATTGAAACAAGCTTGTTTCAACCCCTTCTTAACTATCAGTGTGGGAAAGAGTAAGTGAATCTTCCATACTGGTGGCAAATATAAAATAATCATAGACTGATTTGGGTTGGAAGGGACCTTAAAGATCATCTAGTTCCAACCCCCCTGCTGTGGGCAGGGGCACCTCTCACTTGGCCAAGTTGCCCAAAGCCCCATCTGTTCACAGCAAGTGCCGTTAATATCTTGGCACATTTAATAGCAGAGGAAACACCTATAAGGAAAGGGGACTTTGTCCCTGCACTAATTTGAAGCAGGTAGTCAAAACACACAACCATAGTCAAAGTTGTCATATTTATAAATGAAAAATGAAAGGATTAGTGCCACTTGAATACAATTGCTGTATTCCCTAGTTTTATAGGTGAGACAAACTGTGACTGGAGAATATTGTTCTTCCATTGTTGACATATCAGCTTACTCTCGGTCTGTTTATGGTAGCGCTGGGCATACTTTACAGAAAAATAAACATGCGGCTGAAATTGTAATGGAAATATCTGTGTGTGTGTTTTTTACAGGAGGATAGTAAACAGGCTCAGTTTTTGGCTTTGGCTGTTGTGTATTTTATTTCTGTGCTCATGGTTTCGAAATACAGAGATATATTGGAACCCCAGAATGAAAGACGACCACCAAACCAGAGCCAGTCATTCAAGGAATCAGAGAATGAAAATGAAACCCCTGCTACAGGTGAACTGTTAATTATTTGGCCAAATGAAATAATGTTGCTTATGCATCTTAAAATTCAGTACAAGTCCATGTGAAATTGTATAGGAATATGCACATTTTAAGTGCTTAAATAAACAACATCATAGTATTTGTGTGTGTGTTTTTCTAGTCTGAGAAGAACCTAATCTGTAGGTTGATTGTGCTGTGTAGAGTTGGTTAATCTCACTGAAGTAGCAAAGTATTTACCAATGCTTGTTGTGAATTTTGCATAAGGTTAAGTATGCGTAAGCATAGACTGGCAGCTCTTTCTTTCCACTGCAAGACTTCTTTCTGCTAGTCTTCCATAGGGCAATCAGATAATTTTCATTCTTCGACTGTTGAGTCAATATCTTCTATTTCCTTCTCTCGTTTTTTAGATGTTGTAACTTTTCAGGCTTCTCAGAAATTAGAAGGAGATTTTTCGTTTTTTTTCTGGTTTTTTTTGTTTGTTTGTTTCTTATTAGGTACTTACAGATAATATTAAATTTCTAAGTAGGCAAGAGGAAATACATAGATTTGTGTTACTTGTTATGTACTGGTGTTACTTCTTTAGGAGCGAATGCAATTCTGGTAATAATGAACTAAAAGTGTGTTTTCTCTTTCAATATGAATAGATGCAGAAAACCCATCTGCTGCTGTCGGTGCTTCAGCCTCCACTGAAGAATTGGAAAGTACCACATCTGTGCAAAGAAGGGATTCTGGTCTTGGGGAGGAATCAGCTTCAGGGCAAACAAACAGTTCCAGTAGTGTTGTTGAAGCAGGACCTCTTAATGTCAGTGCAGGTCCAGATGCAATCAGTGAAGTACTATGCACACTCTCACTAGAAGTAAATAAATCCCAGGAGGGCAGAAGTGAGACAGGAACTGAGGACAGTAAGCCTGCAGCTTCGGTGCCAGCTGCAAAAAATGTCAACGTGAAGGACATCCTGAGAAGCTTGGTAAGCACACCAGCTGATGGGACTGCAGTGGATGCTGCTCTTCTGCCACCAACCTTCCTTGGAGTTCTTGGCGACGGAGCTGCTGAGCACCCTGTACAGTTCCATTCCTTTGACAGGTAATGTAAGTTCTAAAATACTCGGGCTGTTTCATTTTGCTTAAGATATCTGTAGGGAACAGATACTATAACACTTCAGTCCACCATATGTAGTGTATGGTGTCGTCTAGTACTTAATGTAATCAAGATGCTTTGATTTACAAGTAGAACCTTTGACCACAAAGTTCAGCAACTTCACCTAGGTTCATCACAAAGGTACACTCAGCTGTTCGTGGGATGCTCTGCTATGCTGGAAAAGAAGACTGGAAAAGTGACTAGTGACTGCCAGCACCTCTTTAAGAGTTTACTCTCCTGTCTCTGTATATGTTACAGCTTAGAAGTGGTATGGTAAGAGGGCCATTAAATTGCCCAGAAATAACAATGAGAGTAAACGAAAATATTAAGGGTGTAAGCTGTTCTTCTGTCATTTCGCTTCTATTCCTAACTGCAGCACGTGTGGATGAGTGCTGCTGTACTGTGCATATGTAGCCAGCCTTTAAGTTATTTAGTGTCCTTTTTATTTCCTGAGACCTTTAAGTAATGATCTGTAGATTAGCTGGTGTATTGATCACACAGCTTTATCTATTTCTGTTATTGTGGGCCTGCAAAGGAGTACTGTTTTAAGAATAGTTACTAATGGATTGAAAACAATGGAGTAATCATCTAGGTGTCCTTCTGCCCATAGAATGCTCCTGTATTCATTTGCAAAAATGCATCTGTGTGCTGCCTCCTGGTGCTAGCAGACTATTTTAAATGTATCAGGCTTCATTCAGTAGGTATAGCCCTAAACTTTTTTTTTGCTTTGTTGTTTGGATAGTTTTTAAAATTTTGTTTTGTGTTAAATATCTGCCTTTCTTAATACTCAACTGCTGTGCTGGCTTTAAAAGGGAGCATTTCTGCTTTGTTTCTCTTCCGTTTTCTTTTAGATTGAAGTCCCTCTTTCCTGATAAAAATTTCAGCGTGCCCTACATCGCAGTCTCCTTATCTCCTTATCTTTTCTCAGTAGACCGCATTGTCTTTTATTATGCTCACTGACTTTTAACTCTCCAGGATTCCCCAAAACAACAAAGAAAAGGAAGAATGAAAGAAAGTATCCTGTAGAATTCCTGCCTCTGGAAAAGCCTTAGTCACATGCAGAAATCCTGCAGTTGATCCTAGTGCAAGGGGATTCCTTGTTAATGTGCCAGCACCCAATCCTCTGCTTGTTCCTTTGCAGTCTGTGTCTGCTTTGCTTGAACTGACAAACTTAGATGACCCAAGAAGGGGTGGGTATGCAGCTGTCACAGCATATCTCCTTGGCTCCGATGACGGTATCACTACTGAGGGAAGAGATGGTGGCGGTTGTCTGGCTAGATTAGGTGCAGATGGCGTTTTTGGTGTTTGGCTCCCTTGTTCTTGTCTCAAAGTAAATACTGCATTCTACTTGCGATGCTGAACAGGAGGACTTGTTTTGGGAGCAGAGGGAGTGTGGAAGCAGAGAGGGAAAATTGGGAAAAGAGGGACACTGAATTAGAACTTTTCACGCCTCTTTCCCTGCTGCTGCCCAAGTGCTTTTAGCAGTTCCCCATTGAATCGTAGAATTGTCAGTGTTGGAAGGGACCTTAAAGATCATCTAGTTCCAAACCCCTGCCATGGGCAGAGGCATCCCGCACTAGAGCAGATTGCTCAGGGCTGCATCCAGCCTGGCCTTAAAAACTTCCAGGTATGGGGCTTCCACCACCTCTCTGGGCAAGCTGTACCAGTGTCTCAACACCCTCATGGTGAAGAACTTCTTCCTAACATCCAATCTGAATCGATCCATCTCTAGTTTTAATCCATTCCCTCTAGTCCTACCACTACTCGACATCCTAAAAAGTCCCTCTCATTGCTCTTTGCATTATGTGGGCAATTGATGGAGAAATAGCCTCGTGTTTTAGTCTGTGACTAGTCTTTTTCCATGGGAAATTGTTATTGTTCGTTGCTGAGTGGTAGAGATATGAAATAACATTTGTCTGGAGACATGGTACGCAAATGTATGTTGCATTTTGGAGTTATTTTTTAGCTGTTGCTAAAACTGAAGATTTGTGCTGCCTGTGTAAATCTGATTTGAATTGGTGTAAAGCAGGTTAACTAGACAGGAAATAATTGGGCACTTGCAGTGCCGATATCCGACATAGGTAGATTACGCCTACAAATCCTTCTTATCAGAGGAAACTGTGATTTAATTCAGTAACATACATTCTAATGCAATACTGGGCATTGGCCAGTTCTGTTCTTTTTTTTGTATAGTTACACAGTCACTCAAATAACAAAAACGCCTTAAATTGCAGTGTGTTTTGTAAAGCAAGTTGCTGAAAAGTTGAACTGCTTGCCATTTTGCCCTTTTACGTGCTGCACCGCCCCAGATGGACTCTTCTCTCCTTTTCCCATCTCCAGAGTGCCAGCTGTTTGTAACCACAACTCTCAGCATTTTCTCACTTAACCTTGAGACATTAGCCCTGTATCAGATACTGAAAGGAAGCTGGTCTGGTGAAGGAATATATGCAGAGGAGTAGAAGGGGTGTGTGGACTGAAGCAGTGGACAGCTGTGTGCTTGTGAATGGGAGAGCAGAGGGGTTTTCTGGGAGTTTATGTAGCTCTCTGGACTGCTCCACGATCATAACTTGTGGCCTTTAGCTTCCCATGACTTTTCATGTTTAGTAGGTTGGGCTAAGTATGTGAGGAAAAGACTGTGGGCTAGTATAAAATATTTTGTCCTTCAGCAGTTGCATATGACCTCGGTATGTCAGTGGCTCTGTGTTTCAAGGTGGCTTAGTTTTTCATTTCTTTTTGGTCAGGTAGACAAAAGTGTACTTAATGATGTAGAAGTCTTACCCCTAGTCAATTATCGCCTGGTAGTGACATGCACCATCTTGCATCTGTTTTAAATATGTTGATCTATGGTAAGGTATGTTGCTAACTAGCTAATACGTCAATTAAAAAGATGAAAAACTGTGCATATGAAACACTTATATTTCAGTTATATAGGCAGGAATGTTTCATGACCACTTCAAGGTGACTGTGTCTTTATACAATATGACTCTGCTTAAAATACAAGTTGATGCTCTGAAATGACACCTAATGACAACTGTGGGAAGGAATTGTACCAGCAAAAGAAACCGTTTTACAGCAAACTATAGTGGAGTTGGAAAGAGTAGCTCTTATCTCTCAGTAGACAAAAATACATTGGGGAAGTTTGGAAGAACAAGCTTTGGGATGCTCTCTTGTTTTCTGTGTCTGGTTTACATTTAATATATTGTTTGATGGCAAACACAAGTTCTGTGAGTTAGCAATTTTTTTCCTTTTTTTTTTTTTTAAAAGACACTTTGTTAAAAGTTGTTCCCATGTAGCAGTTTGCCGGTGGGATATCTCTGGGAATTTCAAAGCATCTCTCTGATCCTGCATTTATCTCAGGAATGCTGTGTCAGAAATCAAAACTCTCCTCATATCTTAAGGATTATCAACTTCCCAGCCATAGCTGGAGAGTATACAGTAACAGCTATGTGAGTGAAACCTTACTGAAAGGCTGCCAGGTTGCAAGCCTTTGCAAACAGCTAGGTGTGTGTGTTCATTCCCATGCCAAAAATCTTCCCCTTATCTTATGTGGAGATACAATCTTGTGATTAGTGGGTGCCAGGGGTTTATCATGATAAAGTTCAAGACTTGCATTGGCTTTTTCCCAAGATCCATGGGGACATGAGTTAATGTTCCAATTTCAGTTTATCCTAAACCAGCAGTTTTCTTATTTAGTAGTAATCTTACAGAGAAGGAGGGGGAGCTAATGCAAGCAAATTTAAATAAAACAGAAATAAAAATAATAAAAGCTTAGGATTTAAAAAAGATGTTTTTTCCTCTTCAGTTAGTCTAGTAAAACCCATAACCTATCGCTTGCCATTTTTACTGTGCAATTTAAAATAAAACCTTGGTCTCTCCTGGCTTCTACTGCTCTTTGTGGAAACATTCAATAATCATGTCATTACAGGAAGCTGATGCTGAGAGTTCAGAGGAATATAGGCTCTTAAATCATGGTCTTGTACTGTAGAGCTTAAATCTGCAGCTGTGCTGTAAGTTATAGAACAGATATGTTAATAAGCTTGTTTATCTTTTTGAAACATCATCTATAAGCTGCTTAGTTTGGCTCAGCCTACGTTAACACATTTGCCAGTAGTCGTGTGAATCTGGTTTGGTTAGTTGTGATATTTGGGTTCAGTTAAATCAAAGTCCCTTTTTGTTATATGGAATAGGTGCATTTTAGAATTCATCCATTTGGGTCTCAAACATGAAAAAACAAGTTGTCTTCAACAAAATTAAGTCTACTAGGTACAGGTAGAGACAGAATATGAGAAAGGGGGATCTGCCGATCAAGGCACGTATGCTGAGATGAGAAGCTCAGCTCATTTGGCACGGTAGCAATTTGCATTCTGCAGGGGCTGGAGAGGCAAACCATTTGAAGTCTTCTCTCTGCCAAGCTGATTTTAAAATTCTCTTACTAAATTGATTGTGTTCTTTCTATCATCTCTTCTCTTCCCCCCTTCATTCCTCTCCCTCCCCCTCATTCTCCTATGGTTTTGAGAGTCTCTTATTCTGCTTTTTTCCTTGGGTATTTCAAGGAGGATGTGAGAATGGGTATTATCTACAGAGAGCAGAACTCATGGAATGACACTGACATGGCAGGCTGCTTTCCTGGCACACAAAGTAGAGGCACAAATAACTCTCTGATCCTCTTTATTGGTCCTTTGCTCCTTACACAGGGCATCGTTCCACTGCCCACTGCAGTGAGCATTGTTCTGGTAGCCTGGAACAAGACTAACTTCTCTTGGGTTTGGATTAAAACCATT
>NW_009695007.1:0-42783 GCF_000703405.1 Apaloderma vittatum | reverse complement strand
TAGGGAAATGGGCGAACTGTAACTTGTGTTGCTGTTCAGTGCTAAAAAATGGAATCTTGAGAATTAAATATGCATAAATTCCTGTATGTCAAGAGGAATTAGTGCTCATGTAAGTATATTTAAACTATAGTGAGGTCATCAGTTTGCCCTGGCCCAGGTTGTGTTAGAAATATTTGACTCAGGCCCAAGGAAAATTTGTAACTTGATGTATATTTAAAATTAATTGCAGACTAGCCAATTTAAAAAAAAATTAGGAAAATGCACTCAAAATGTTGGATGTATTTATAGATATTTTACGTCTTTGTATTGAAACAGAAGAATCAGTGATCTGAAACCAAGAAAGCTTTCAATAAGTAAATCCTTATAGAATTTGGCAGAGTAGATCATTATTGTGTAAGCCTTTGTCTGTAGTAGAAGTCAGTGTTCAGCTCAGTGATCTGTGCTCATTCGACAGTGAATAATTGTCTGCAACACGAAGGCTTCTTACACTTCAGCATAATTGGGACTAATAACACACTGACCTTCTGGCTAAGGGTATTTATGGTGGCTAGTTCTCACTATGCCTGACTTAGGTTTATCAGTTCACGTGCTGTAAATTCCTACTTTAAACCTCAAATATTATATTTTACCTTAAAAAAGGCATACTTCTAATATAGTCATGTAAATGAGGCAACTGAACAATGATTTTTACTGTAGTGCTTGAGGTCTGCTTGAAATGTACCATAAGAATATTTTTTGTGCGATTTTTCTAGTTTATTTTGTTTCTACTCTATCTGAATACCATGATAATGGATGTTATAATATACAAATGTAACCCAAAAAGTACAGACTTAACTGAAATGGTGTGATAATGCAAATGTTAAGGAGTATTGATGGGTTCTGTCTCTACCCAAGTGTGAGGTTGCTTAATGTAGATTGTTATTCTGATGAAATTAATACATGATTACAGGTGTTTTTTAAAATACATTATTTTTGTAGATCTGAGTAAATATACTATAAGGCCACTTACTGATGAATATTTTATTCATGTGTTTAGCAATATTTTAAGAAATGCTTGTCAGTTTAGCTACAAAAAGGATTGTCTTCTGTGGGCTCTTTAAAAACAAGTGCCCTGTCACTTGAAAGAAGTTGAAAGCACATTAATTTTTAAGAAGCTTCTCTGACAAGTTTACCTGAATTGATAATGTGCTAAATGCTCCATGTTTTCCACATAGTTTTACTACAGAATTTAATCTTGAGTTTCCATTGTCTCATACATTCTTTCTGCCAGTTGCATTCATTTTTCTTATATTACTATTTAAATAATCTTTTGATAGAAGAACACAAATGAACATTGATGGTTAATAGCAAATATTTCTGTTTGAACACAGTTGCATTTCCAGCTAAATACTCAGAGAAATACACAAAGGAAGAAATGAGTAGGAATTTCGGAATGTAAATAAAGACACATGACCGATATTTATGCTTAGAATATCGTAATTTCCTTTTGTGTATGTGGCAAATATGAATCTGTGGGTGTACTTTCACACCTTGAGGAAGGCCTGGAAATGGAATCTTTTAAAACAAATCCTGAAACTGTAAGTAGGTCACTTGCACCACTGTGACAGGGAAGACATACACAGTGCTAAACATTACATTACAAATAATGACACGATGCATAACTATAAAGTAATTATGTTAAGATACTTCGGTGTTTTGGCTTGTTGTTCTTGAGCTATTTTAAGGATTTTTTTGAATCAGGAGGTTGTGACAACTGGCCAAAAAACAGAGAAGAAAGTACATTCAGGGATTGAGGTTTCTTTACGTCACGTTTTTTGGACAATATCCAGTGCTGCTTTTGGCTGTGTGCTTCCGATTGACACAGCTGTCAGGAAAAAGGACCTTCTTTCCTCACTAGAAATACTGTTTATTTTATTTCGGCTGGGAAAAATGGGAATAATTTTGGTTGACTGTTGAAGATCACTATCTAAAATAAATTTTGTTCAAAACTAGTCTGAGGCTAGCAAACAGCTTTATGGGGAGTTGTACACAGCCTCTGTTTTCTTCCAAGGTTCAGATTTTTTAATGTGAAGCAGCAGTTTCTCCAGCCACTGTACTGTTGCCTTTTATCTTGCTCAATAGTTATAGAGCACAGCAGAAGTACTTGGCTGTGGTGTATCAGGAACACTCTGAATTCTCAAGCAAGCTGGTAACAGAAGGGACTAGACTCTAACATGACCTTTAAATATAGGAATTACCATAGAATTTATAAAGTAGATTACGATGATGATTTAATTATGGCTGCTATGACCATTATTGTTATTTTTTAGCTAAAAGCAAAAAAAGTTTTTAAAAAATGGGATACGACAAACAACCAAAGTTTCTCAGAAGACTTTGTGGGAGTTGATGTCTCTTGCTCAAAGCATGTGGTGACTGTTTCTGGAATACTGCTTATAAGGCATTATAAGTTCTGTATCTCAAAGTCTGAAACCTGTACTTATTTTTAATCCTTGAATCACAGCAAAAGGAGTAATACTGGATAACTGAAAAAAAGAAAGCCTGCTAACAGCTCTGCTTTTCAGCTGTATATTCCTGATACTAGTAGTTGGAGTATCTTCCTTAAGTTGAATGCCACTGCTAGATACTGAAAATTATAATTGAAATGTTAGGACATAATTCTTTTATGTGCTTCATGGGAAGTAAGTTTCTGAGTGAGAGTAGCAGCTGTACTTATATTCCCAAACCTCCACAGATTTGAAGGTGAGAATGTATACAAAAGATGTTAAAAAGCAGAAAGAAACTATTCTGGTCATTTATTGCTGCCTGTCACAGCCTGGGGGAAAAAAAGTCTTAATTCCTTTGCTTGAATGTTTGTCTCTTTGGGTAGCTGTAGAGAGTCTGGCAACTTGCTGAAGCTACTCCCTCAGTGCAACTGCACTTAAGCACGCTGAAGGTCAGTAGAAGTTTACAGGAGGGAATGATAATACGTAGTGTTGTGTCAGAAACAGCAGAGAAAATGTCTTTTGTCTCTGCTCATTGTCGGTGGCAGATGAGCAGCGTGAAGGTAACAACTCCATCTGCACACATACTTCCCTGCCTGCTCCTACGCAGCTCCAGGACTGTCCCCTGCCCTGGGAGCAGCTTTTACTCATAGTGCTAAAAATTACTCCAGTTCTAAAATTCCCCCTTGATCCTTCCAGCATGTTCATTTATGTATTTTCACCTGAAAGGGGGCAGACTTCTATGAAACTAGTCAAATTTCAGTCATTTACGTGTAATTTTTTTTTTAAGGTGTGGATCTGGCTTGCCTTTGATATACCACCTGTTTTGTAGTTTCTGGGTCTCTTAGTAAAGTCAGAGAGTAGGATCAGTAGCATTCAGAGGACACAACCATTCTGACTCGATGTTTTAGGAGAATTCTGATTGACTTTAAGACTAAGAAACTGAAACTTCTCTGGAAGATACGTTTTCAACATCAAGGTAGTTTGGTGTTTTCCAATTTAAAATTAATTGCATGAATTATATGTTTTGAGCAGATGCTTTTTATATGTGCACAATTGCCATCTAAGTGTGCACAAAAATGTCATTGAATATTCTCCCATATCACCTTGCATCTACTGTAATTGTGTGTGTATTCCTTAGCAGCAAATGGATAATTTGGTGGTGGGTGTGCCAAGAAATATTTCCAGCTCATGCACTGACTCCACATGAACAGACACATATTTATAATAGTCTGTACAATTTGGGTTTCATATTATTAATCAGTGTTTGTTGAATTAGTTAGCTATAAAGTAAAAGAGTAAAATCTCTGGAGAAATGTGTCTGGGCTTCAGTGCTGGATTATGAATGTTGGAGAAATGTCTGAAGGATTATTATGTGTGAGTGCATCTTGTACTCCATAAACATATGTTAATTTCCCAGTCACTTCCAAGTATTTGAATGTGTGTTATAGAATAGTAGAAATAGGTCTCAGACAGTGAATGTCACAAAATCTTGAGTAAGAGATCCCCTTCTTATACCTGGGTGACACAAAATTAGTTGTTAATGAGGCTATAGTTTAGAAGATGGTCTAAATATATGCATTTTTTAGAGCATTATTCACGTTTCAGAGAAACTGATTCGAATGTATAAGCAAAATTCATGGTTTAGACCCAACATCCTGACTGGGGGCTCAGGTGTTGTCACTTTTATTTTTTTAGTATATAGTTAACATTAGCAGTCACCCCTATAATGATATGACATGTAATGCCTCCAAGTATGGTCCCTGCCTGCTCTTGCCATTAAGGAGAGTGGATTTAATCAGTAACATGGTCCAGTGTCTGTGACATCCTTTGGACTGAAGAATGAAGTGAAATACCGTTCTCTTTTTTCCCATTCTGGGAAGAACTATTTTAGAAATATTTGATAGAACCTCTTTGGTTGTTATTATCGCACCTGCATTTGGGTCAAGCTTTTAAGTTACTTTATTTAGAAAATGAATATTTTAAAGCTGTTAAGGGAATACTTTTAGTGTGTAGCTATAGTACTGTCAACAAAAGATGTGATTAAATAAATTGAATGTTGAAGACTTTCGGCTTACGGTTAACACCAGGTAATTAAAAATAAGCGCTGCTGTGGGAGTGCATTATATATCAGCTGTACTCTTTACCTCATTAGCTGGAATTTTGCATGTTTATGGTGCTAACTTGCAATTAAAAATGCCTTTAACGTATGCTTAACAAGGCCTTTTAGGTATTTGGAATAAAGTACTACAATTTAATTGAAATCGCTATAGCATAAATAGATGTCTGAGTAACATGTGAGATAAATCTCTGTGACTAACTTGTCACTTTGCATCTTTTCCTCTTGCGTAATCTTTAACGCTGACTATAAGGCCTGACATTTAACTTGGGTAAAAGATGGAGCTTCTCTCTTCAACTCCAAAGAATGTGTTGATTTGTTATATAAGTAAAACTTGATTGACAAGATATACTCATATTCACGCGTTAGCCTTATTTTTAAGATGTGGGAGTTTTTTTACGTGCACACGGGTATGTGTTAGTATGTTTTTACCTGTAGAATATCCTTCTTCAGTTAGTCTTCTGTTCTGCATTAGTATACCAAAAGTAGTATGCTGTCAAGGCAACCTTCAGCATTGATAATTTATCTTAATGTTTTCATTTTGAATAGTGCGATATCTTTTGTAAGTGGTTGCCTGAAGTTTAAAACCAAATCTTGGTGAAACTGGAGTGAAAAGTAAAACCTACCTGTGGGTCACTTACCCTACCAGTGTTCTAACTGTGTGCTTGTATGTCAGGGATTTTTTTGAAGCAGATGACATATTAAAGTGTACCATAAAAATCAAACAAGGATGAAGCGTCCTTTAGGTTAAGGTGGATTGCCGAAGACGATGGAAAAAGAAAACAGGAAAGGAATGCTGCTTTTGCAGGATACAGCAGCATGTGTGCTAGATGTGTAAACAAGAATCCTGATGTGAGAATCTTCATTCTGTGTTGTTCACTAACTTTTTGTCCTCATCTAGGAGTGTCGTTGTACCACCGAAGAAATCAACCATTTCCTCTTCTGCAGTTGCCGTGGGTACTCCTACAAATGCTGTCAGTGTGGTTTCCTCTGCAGAGTCGGCCCAAGCCCCAGATTTGTCAGGAGAATCTCCTGGTGAGTAAGGGTAAATTAAACAAATGCCAACTCTTCTTCTCTTGCTTGTCTGTTCCTCATCATTCACTCTGAATATGAATGAACAAGTTTGTTACATGTGTTTTGTTTTGTGACAGTGAAGTGTTTTTCAGTAGTTATCCATATCTCTGAATACTGTGAGAACAATTGTTTTTCAGACATTAAGTTATCAGTTCCCTTCCATTGATACTCTGTCTCTATATGTGTCTTGCTTGTACTAAGAGTATCAATACTTATTGCTGACTGTATTTTCTTAGGAGAAAATGTGACAATAATCTGGGAAGATGGTGTTCTACACTTTATTTTTTATATATTTTTTTTCCTACTGGAGTGTATGTTGTATAACATCCTAAATTATTAAGTCAGACGAAAGGCCTCTGAGACCTTTGTATCCTGCACACTACTTTGTATCTTTGTCATATGCCCTCACATAGCAGCTTGCAGGCTGGCATTCAGTATCTGTGCCTCTAACAAAGACCAGTAACAGACACTTTACAGGAAAATAGATGTGACTCTAGGTTAAACTGGATCAATTGTGAGTGACATTATAGGGTTTCATGAATATAAGAATTCATCCTTTTGGATCTTTTCTGAGAGTTTATCTCACACATTATTATTTTATTCCTAGTTGTGATTCTGTAGCTACACAGATATTAAAAATAACCTGTTTATAAATACTTTTTTTAAAAAAGAAGTAGTGTTGTATTTAAAAGAAAAAAAGCTTTGCTAAACTTTTGTTGGGTTTCTCCTCTTGCCTTCATGTAGCAGAACAAATGCAAATGTCTGAGCAATATTTGCCATCATTTCAAGATTTCTCAACGGGTTGTGTAAAGGATTTTTATTTAGGATAAATACATTATATTTAGACTACTTTATGTTGCAAACTTCGTATTATGAAAATATCCTCTTATTTGTAAATTGTAGGGTGTTTGTCCAAGACTGTATGTGCTAGTGCTAAGCAGGACTGAAAATAATATACAAGTGTTTCCAATAGTTTTAGCCTGAGGTCACATTCAGTGTTGATGCTGAACTAATTGCTTTGGACAGTTTTTTCAGTGGGGACAAAATTGAGTAGGTTGTTTATAAGCAAGTGGTCCTTTGAACCCTCAGTCTCTCTGGTCATTCAGTATGAGATAAATGATGTTTAACCTTATATGCTGTGTCAAAGGCATGCTTTTCTGCTTAGCCACGTTTAAGTCACAAGGCTGTGTAAGATCTCACAATTTTTTCTGCACATGAAGTTTAACATCAAGACTGAGAACTGATTTGTGTCCTAATTAAGGAAATCTCAAACTATGCCTGATTATTGGTGTCTCTTTTCAATGTTTGAGTTTCTTGCTTCCTGGTTTTATGAATTTACATCCAAACTGCAAAGACTGAAGAAGAGGAATGTGATTTGTTGTCATGTCCTCTAGTATTTGTGTGCTTGGAAGATATTTGTTGCCATCTTCAATCTCATGTTGCTTTTCTTGGGAAAATCAAGAAGGTTTTGTTCCAGCCATGATAAAGGGAGGAAGAAAACCTATTCAGATCTAGTATATTCTTGTTCTTTGCAAAAGGAGGAATCCATTTTGTAACTGAAATTGCAGGAGGTAGCAGTATATGAGTCTCAGAGTAATGTATGGTCTAGGAAAGTCTTTAAAAATGTCGTAGTTCTTTGGGGAAAATTGTCTCTGAGCAGCTAACTTGTTTTAAAAGTAATAAAACCTTACCTACATTGAAATTGATTAAAATAATGGCTAATTTGTGAACTTCTAATGGGTTTACCCATATTAGATATGGGCTTAATTATTACAGTTGCTTAATTAAAAGGATTACAATGTCAGTTTTCACTTCCTTTAAATAGAAACAAAACACATGAACACTGATTTTCAGATTTGGTCGATCTTTTAAGAACATATAGGAGAAAAAAATAAGTGCTCCTAGGCCTGTAGAATGTATAAGAAATCCAGACAATAAACAATACTGATGTAGTTTGTAACTGTGTGACTTCCAACATGTCTGGGAGTTTTGGCAAAAATTGGACATATAATCTGAACTGATATGCATAAAAAGAAACTAATCAGGATTAAAAATAGTAGACATGTTTAGGCTGGCAATCTACTTAATTGAAAGAAAAGGTATTGGGATAAATGAAAGCATGCCTCAGATTAAAACATAAGACTATTTCTTTTTTCCCCCAGTGAAATACTGGCATGGAAACAAAAATTTTGCACAGTTGAAGTGGTTTACACTTATGTTGCTCGTATAAATTACACACATTTCAGTTTGAAGTAAAGTTCGGTATGAGGCCTTTAACTTTTCTTTTGAGGATAAAAGTAGCAATAAACGAGCTTCCTATAAAACCGAGATATAATACGTATGATTTTCCTTTGTGTTCAAATCACATGTTCTTTCACTAATTTTTATCTTCAGACGGCAGAGAAACAATACATTGTTTTCATTTTTTGGTTAACGTTTGGTGTAAGTCTCTTTACTGTTTTAATTAAGAAAATACTTCAATCCTTTTAAAAAAGGTTCTGAGACTAGTAGTTTATGTGGTCAATATAAATTTTGTGCTTTTTTCACAGTGCTAATTTCGACTGTTTTTTTCTGAAGTCAGAGAACTTTTTAAAATTAATTTTGTACGCACTTTTTGGATACATGTTAAAAACTAATTAGGCAGACAGAATCTTTATATAATAACATATAATGCTTTACTGTGGAGACTTGAGTCAACTTACTCCAAAACAGAGATGAAAGGGAGATACAGGCATTGAAATGGAATTAAACGGCAAGTGATTGTGTTTTAGTTGTAACGTGTACACATGATTTGGGAATAAGTTCTATGTAGTCTGTGAGCATCCTCCACCTGTAGATGTGATGTCAAATTGCTCAGTCAAGGTAGGATCTACGTTGAAATAAGTCCCAGATGCCTCTGTTGCCATTTGCGTGTGCTCAGAATTCATGAACCTCCTTCCTGATATTTTTTCCTGAAGTTTGCATCCTACCTGTAGCTCAAGGTCTGTGAATATCTCAGATATATGACCCTTAAGATTGTCCTAAGCTCATACCAAGTGGATGCGACATGTCCTGGCCTACCAAAGAAGAAGTGTTGACAAGTTGGAAAGATAACTGTCTAAGCTCACCCTGTTCCTGTGATACTTCGAAAGAGGGTGAAAACATGTTTTGGCCTCCAGACAGCCTGGCGTTTTTGCAAGAGGAGTTTCTTTACCTTTTCTCCTTCAAACCGCAGAGTATTTCATGGCGCGAAAAGCCTTTCTGGAATCAAACATGCCCTTTGTGGTCTAAACTTTCCTGTCACTTGGGTTTTTGATCTGCTGAAATTGCTACCCCAGTTGTTGGAAAGATCTTGGAAGTGAACAGAGAAAATAAAGCCCCTTCAAGGTCTGTGTTGGGCCAATCATTTGTCTCTTACACAGGGTGGTATTGAGCAAAAGAGCGCATTTACTAGTAATAATCTAAGGAGAAGGAATTTACACAATTTTTTTCATCATTTCAGAGTTGATACTGAGATTTTACATGGGCTGTATCCAGGATGGGCTGTTGGAAAGGCAGGACTAACGTTTGGATAGGGAGGACTTGGTGGAGTTGCCTGAGCTGTTTGTATTTTTGTTTGTCGCTTAGTTTTCCTTTTAAGTATTTTGACTAAAGTTGTAGTGTTCTGAAGTGGCGTGAACTTCTCTGAACTGTTCTGCAGCTTGCACTCCCACTGTTTTCTCTGATGCTCTTGAAGGATTTCACATACTTTTTATTAGTGCTTCTCTCTAAATAAAGCAATTTTGACGCTTTCACTATTCAGTTTGCAAATGGTTGTTCAAATATAATTTTTTTTATAACAAGGAAGTATGAGAAGTCTGTAGGAGGCAGGAGTGAATTGCATCTTGTCCTTATTGACAATCTGAGCGTAGTTCCGCTTGATTTCTGTTGCCTGCCTCCTCCTCTCCCTCTTGCTTGAAGTTCTTTGGAGTTTCACTTGGTTTGCCCCAGAACCACTTAGATTTGCCAGCAGTATTTTTGCTTCTCCGAGACAGATGCGGGCTGTTCCCCAAAGTGTGAAGTCATGGAAATGGCCACGTTGAAAGGCTGAGGTGAAAAAGGAGGTGGATGCTTGAAAGAAATGTGGGAATAAGCAGGAAGACAAGATTAAAAAAATAAAAAAGTTGTGACTTCTGAATTCTAGTACTCTACATAAGAAAATGTAATTTTTTTCACACAATTGGCTTGTTTTGCAAAGAAGAATAGTATTCATTGATTTGGTTTTTTTACACATAGCTGAAAATAACCTTGAAGTCTCACAATAAAATTAACTAGCAGGAGACAAGCTAAAGTAAGAAAAATGAATGTGAAGTGAGGTTACCATTGGTACAGAGGCATTTCAAGAAACTCACTGAGTTGTAGTAACTATTTCAAGGAGAATTCTAGCTTTACAGTGACAGTAGTTGAAGGCTATTTACCCAGGCAGAGTGACACTTTTAAAAATCTTGAATGCTAAGGATGTGCAATGGAAATTACTTAATATCTTTTCAGTATAAAAACCATTTTAAAGCAGCTTCTCGTGAGAGAGTGCACCATTGTTTGATGCAATCTGTTATGGTTTAACCTGCAGATGTGTTTATTTATCAGATCCCTTATAGTATCTTATAAAACCTTTTATTGTAGTCGTGCCTTATATACTTCCAGCCCTGGAAGTGTATTTTTGAATGATCTCATTATTTTACTAGATACTCCTTTCATAAAGGACATCAGTGTATTTGTGTATGGTAGGCCTGTTGTCCAAAATTAGGAGATACGGTTATTTAATTCAGCTCTCCGTTGTTGTTTTTTTACCTCATCTCCGTCCTCCCAGAGTAAAGTGTACTTTGTAACTGTATAGGCAAAAGCATAAGGATATCGGACAAGGAGTTTCTTTAACAGTATTTTATTGCTAGAGACATTATTTGTTTAGACCCTTGGGGACCTTGAATAAACAATAAGGTTTCACTGTAAGGGTGCTAGACAGATGATCTATTTGCATTTTCTTTTATGTTCTTGCAAATGTCTGTAAAACTGTCAGTTTGAAGGAGCCAGTTTATCAGTGAAAGGGTAAGGAAGAGATAAGTCAGTTTAGTTCCACATGTTTGAAGTAGCTACTGCACTTACCCACATGTGTGCTGTGGATGAAAATATGCTACTGAAGTATTTTCACTTTTTTTACTAAAGGCAGAAAAAATAATAGAATAAAAAGCCACTTCTGAGTTAAATAAAGCCAAAAAAGTTACTTCCGCAGAACAAAATTTGAATGCAAAAAACACTATGACTAATCCTGTCTAAAAAACCACTGAAATTCTCAGATGTAATAAATCTGAGATTCACCCGTTTTAGTGAAATGTATCTGAGTTTGGAATGTGGATTTAGGCAATGATAAGCATGAAGAAATTCAGGCCATAAATATCCTTATATAATCTTCAAAAAGAATATCAGTTTATATAGATGCCTGCCTTATGCTGTCGACAAATTCAAATTATTAGTGCTTATTCTGTAATGTCTATATTTAAAAGTTGATTTTAGCTTAAATCTTCATAGTTTTACATTATACCTAATGCACCATTTGTTTTGATTTCTAGAAGAAGAAAAAAAACATGTCCTATATGTTGTCAGTGATTTCCTTTACCTCCGCCTCTAACCATTTTTACTGGTGCCATTGTGTATAAAAACAGAAGACCAAACAAAAAACCCATGTTCTACAAAATAAAACAAACAACCAAAAAAATTATGCCAAATTGAGTGGATGTCTCTTCATTAGTCTCATGGTGGCTAATATACACTTTCATTGTCCTTGCCTATGTTTCCCTTTAATTTTTGTTTCTGTTTTTCCCCTCAGTTGTTTTGCTTGTGGTCTGAATATTACACTGAATTATTTTCATCTCATTTAACCATAAAACTCATGCTACTATGCTGCACTGAAAGTCTGACTTTTACTGATAAAGGAATTCTTGATTTTGCCGTGCATTTAATAAGATGAGAGTTTAGTTGTATATACTTTTGACTTTCTAGCACACCCAATAACTACTGGATTACTGGTTACAGGTTTTATATATTATAAAAAGCGTGCAAGCATTTACATAACAAGACGTTCTACATGTGCAATCTGCACCTTGGGAGGACTTTCTTGTTTTGAAGGCTTCAGGGTGGCATTTTGGTTTTGCATTCTGAACTACTCAGATCAGTGTGCTAGTTTCCCCTTATGGATAGTGTGTGGGCTGAAGTCCACTACTGAGCATGTGGACCTAAGAATATTTTCAAGTTAGAGGGGCTTGTTTAAAGAGAGTATGCATGTTGAGCTCTAGGGAGAAAGCTGGTAATTCTAGTGAAATTATTTAAATATAAATTTTACCAGGCAAATGAAATAATTGCTTTAAAGCATTATTCCAACAGGCAGTGTATGTGCATTCTGCTTTGGAACCCCTGAGTCATATTGCTTTTTGCATTCTGTGGGCTTTGTTCTGTTTCTCTGTACAGAAGGTTCCGTTCTAATTTTTGGCACGTCGTTTGACTACTTTTCCTATGGGAATACCCAAAATACTTCTTGGTAGTTTGACTATTTTAAATTAGAATCATAGAATCATAGAGCGGCCTAGGCTGGAAGGGACCTTAGAGATCATCTAGTCCAACCTCCCTGTCATGGGCAGGGACACCTCTCAACTAGATCAGGCTACTCAAGGCTCTCTCCAGCTTGGCCTTGAACCCCTCCAGGGAAGGGCCAGCCACAACATCTCTGGGCAATTTATTCCAAAGTCTTGCCGCCCTCGTACTGAAGAACTTCTTCCTAAGGTCTAATCTAAATCTACTCTCCTTCAACTTAAACCCATTTCCCCTTGTCCTGTCAGTGGACACTCTTGTAAAAAGTCCCTCCCCAGCCTTCCTGTAGGTTCCCTTCAGGTATTGGAAGGCAGCTATTAGGTCCTCCCGAAGTCTTCTCTTTTCAAGACTGAACAGTCTCTGCTCCCGCAGTCTGTCCTCGCAGCAGAGGTGCTCCAGCCCTTGGATCATCTTTGTGGCCCTCCTCTGAACATGCTCCAACAGATCTATGTACCTCTTACGCTGGGGACACCAGACCTGAACGCAGTATTCGAGGTGGGGTCTCACAAGAGCAGAGTAAAGGGGGAGAATCACCTCTCTTGACCTGCTGACCACGCTTCTCTTGATACATCCCAGGATGCGGTTGGCCTTCTGGGCTGCATGAGCGCACTGCCGGCTCATGTTGAGCTTCTCGTCTATCAACACTCCTAAATCCTTCTCTTCAGGGCCACTTTCAATCCACTCTGTGCCCAGTTTGTATTTGTGCCTGGGATTAGCCCGGCCCAGGTGCAGGACCTTGCATTTTGACTCGCTGAGGCTCATGCAGTTTGCACTGGCCCATTTCTCAAGCCTGTCAAGGTCCCTCTGGACGGCATCTCTTCCCTCAAGTGAGTCCACAGCACCACACAGCTTGGTGTCGTCGGCAAACTTACTGAGGGTGCACTCAGTGCTGTCATCCATGTCGCTGACAAAGATGTTGAACAGCACTGGACCCAGAACAGACCCCTGAGGAACTCCACTTGTCACTGGTCTCCATGTGGACATTGAGCCATTGACCCCAACTCTTTGAGTGCGACCTTCCAGCCAGTTCTTTATCCACTGAGTGGTCCATCTGTCAAATCTGTGTCTCTCCATTTTAGAGACAAGGATGTCATGTGGGACAGTGTCAAGAGCTTAAAAAAATGAAATTCAGTCAATGAAAATACTGAAAATACTTAGAAAATCTAAGGATCCCCATTGAAAGTTTCAGAAATACACATTTGATTTTTGTTTATTAGATAAATTATTTACGAAACAGTGTCCAGAAGATTCAGATTCTGCCTTGCTTTCAGCTAACCCTTATGTTTCGTATGTTCTTGTCGTTCTGACCCCATCGTCCCATGCAAAAGTCAAAATAAGAGCTTCATGTTGAATTTATGAAATATGTAAGTGAATCACATTCTCAAAGATATCTCCTACCTATGAAGAAAGGAGAAAAATTAAGAACAGAACTTTTCACCATTTTGATGTATTAGTTTATTAGTTTCTGTGCTGCCTTTGAAACAAGATTAGAGAAAAGCATCTTCCCCAGGTAGGGGAAAAAAATAAATGCCCACGTACAACCAACATTTCTGGGGGAAGGCTCTGTATATCAGTGTTTTGGAGCAGAAGTTTGAAATCTGACAGGAGAAATAAACTCAGTATCTCAGGGATCTGTTTTTGCCATCTTTTTACGAATCTGTTCCACTTCAGTCAAGTGGAAATACTTTGAAAAGTTGCAATTGACACATTTTGGTAGACACTTTGAGATCTCGGCAGCTGATTGCCAGACAGGTTACATTTGACTGAGCTCACTCCAATATAGGTGGGACGATGAGGAATTTTTCTGTACAGTTCTGAGAAGGCTCATGTCTTTGCCTTAGTGAATGTGAGAACTGAAATGATTAAACTCTTTTCTTTCATGCTGCTTTTTTTTTTTTTTTTTCCCCCAGCAGCATAAGAATCTGAGACTGGCGAGGTGAGAGGAAAGAGAATAGGACAGGGTCTAAGGCTGGAAAGAGATAGGATTGCAGATGGACTAGAAGCAGTCGTGCTCCTGGGAAATGCACAGAAATCTGTCTGCTAAGATTCATTCCTCTCTATAGTTTGGAATGCAGTGCAAGATTTGTGAGTCACTATTCCTATCCTGGCAGCAAATATCTGTGAAATCTCTGGCTGTCTTGCCCTACCTCCTCTTCATCATTGCTAATACCAATCCATACTGCAGTATGGAAGTTGTATTTCTCTTTATATACTGAACAGCAGAATTTAGTATTTACGGATTCCTACTCTGCTGATGAGAGCCATGTAGTGTCAATTTGACATACCACAATTGCTTTTTTTTTTTTTTTGGTAAGTGTAGGATACGTAGATGACCCAGTCTTCCCTATCAGCCTTTGAATAATTGATGTGGCAAAGTTAATAACTCATAAATGAGGTTATACCACTGCCATCATGCTAATGATGCTGGCAGTGCAAAAGAGAATTTTATCGTAGCTGCCTTTGTTGTAGTCCCAATGTTACAAAAATTTCAGCCAGGCTGTTGAAAATGTCCACTCATTTTGTATTCTGCTTCATTTTGACACAAGCATGTTATAGACAAAAAAATAAGGCTTTTCTTTGCAAGTTACTTGAAATTAGATGATCACTTCCAGTAACCGGAAGAGATGCTTTAAAACATTACCATTGGTCTTTATATTAGTACATATTAGTTCTGTTAGTATCTATTAGTATGCTACAGGACTATTAAGAGTGTGAGACATTATTTGCATTCACTGCTTAAGGTTGTAAGTGTTCTTAAAATTGTTCAGAGAGAATTATGGCTTGTAAGGCCAGAAGGAAACATTGCAGTCTAGCCTTACTTCCTTCAGAAAGCAGACTGTAAGGCTGTCTTGAATTACTTTCTTTTTGTGCTAAAGAAAAATTCAAAAATTTTGTCATGGTACACATGGTAAATGTGAATGTAAGTAGATAGGAGTCTTGCCATCAAATAAGTTTGAGGTACAAACAGGTGAAAGATCTTACCTAGTCCTCAAACACACTTGAAAACCATGGTTTCTCAGAGATTGAGCTTGAGTCTTTAGTTTCTGGTCTGTTTTTCTAACCCCTGACATGTTTTCTTATATAATTTTTTTTTTTCTCTTCTAGGAAAGGGATCATCTAATGCAAAATTGCCATCTGTCCCTACGGTTTCTTCAGTGCCTGAGGATTCTGCTTCAAATATGAGGTAACTTCTTTAATTGAACATCTGAACAGCTGTGCTGTGGCTTGCATTTTTGATATTACAGTTGATATTTTAATTCCACATCACTTAAGAATGTTGTTTTGCTGATGTTCAATACCTCAATACCTAAAGAAGGTTTGGGAAAGCATAGTGTCAGATTATTGATTCCTCCTTATATGTGTGTATTACTTAATGCCAAAAACCATACTCCTTTCTAAAAAATTTCAGCAACTTTTTTTTTTTCTTTTTATTAATCATATGTACCTCTCTACTAGTATTACAGACAGGCTTGAACATGCTTTGGAAAAAGCTGCCCCACTTCTGAGAGAGATTTTTGTGGATTTTGCTGCCTTTCTATCTCGGACTCTTTTGGGCAGCCATGGGCAGGAGTTGCTGATAGAAGGTACAAGTAAGTTTCCATTTTTTATTTTTTTAACGTGTGCTTTGTTGTATCGTGGAGATTCGATATTTCTATATAATTTTTTTTCTGCTGGCTCTGCTTTATAAGCTTCCTCACTGCCTTCCCACCTAGGACTGTTCATTGGATTTTATGCCTCCTATTCCTTCTGTCTTCAGTCTTCTGGGGTTGTTGTCATTGCCTTCTCACCTTTGCCGTCTCTGCTACCTCTTTGCCTGTGTCACATCTCGTTGCTTCCTACATCTCGTTATGTGGGTCCAGCTGCTGCTGTCTCTTCCTTAGTTTTCCAGCTTTTCCAGGCAGCTGTCCCACGGAAGCTGGTGTGCAAAATGTGTTTTGTGAGCCTTAGAAAGAAAACTTACTGTCAGGGTCAACGCTTCGATCCAAAGTAAAGTAAATAGTACAGAAAGTGAAGTACAAACGCCTTGCATTTTTACTGTGATATTGTAACAGAAGGCTACTTGGGAAATATGTCAGCAGAGCATCTGATGATGTACCTCTTGCATGTGAATCTGCTTCTGTCTTTTTGGTTTCTAATTGGAAGTCATACAGGTAAGAGGAATACATAGTCAGTATTGAGAATAATTCTCTGGTACGTCTAGGAAGATGGGGATTCAGGTGCATGACGACGATTGTTGCTCTTCCTGGTGTTGGCTTAAGATGATTGAGTTTTCATTCTACTGGTGGGTTTCTTTCTGCTTAAAAACAAGGCTCAGTTCTACAATGCGTTTATGTCCACAACTTAAAACAAGATGTTTGTTGGAACACTGAATTTAGTCACAAACACCAGTTTTTCAATTTTCTCATAATTTGTTTATATCATACAAATTACTTTGTCACTGGTTTTTAGGGTGAAAATTGCAGGTTTTGTCCAGTTAAAGCAGTGAATTGGATTAGGGCTTGAGCTTGTTGCAGGTTCCAGTAATGAAGCACTCCCATGTTAGAAGCTCCTGGTTGCTTAACTTGAGCTGATCTCTTGCACGTGAACTGTGCACCGATAGATCTATTTGCTTCCTGGAGAACAGAAGTTCCTTTTAAAAAACCGTTTCTGAGACTACTTGTTTCCTGGATTGGGACAGGCATCCTCTATGTGGTGCTGAATATGATTAACATTGTCAGAAAGACAGAGTATCAAACACTGGTAAGTGTTTTACTGAAGACTACTGATATGAAGATTGAGATTTCATTAAATTTGACTGAAATCAAAGCTTTATTTGCCAGGGAGATAAACACCCAATTTAGTTAGTGGTTTTTTTTCTTCTCTGAAAGTGAAGAAAATATAATGCGGTTTCAAAATATTTTTACTCTAGTATAGGTTATATGCACAGAGATGAGTATTTCTTAGGTGGGATGACCAAAAAAATAGCAGGAAAATTGTTAGGAGTGTGTGAACTATCTAGATAAAAATAAAGACACAAACCTAATTTTGAGGCCTAAAACCCAGTTATAGACAAACACACAAAAAAAATGTGAATACAAATAATAATAATCATAGTAGTAGTAAAATTAGTTTATAAACAATTGAAAATATATAATAGGTTGTTGCTTGCACTTCTGCTAAGGTTTAGTGTGGGGTTAAGGGTCAAAGTACTAATAAGAGTGTTTGGGATGTCTGCTGCCATGAAACAAAATGGAAACTTGATTGATAGCTGGGGGCTGAAAGGAGAACGCGCAATGGAGAAAGCAAAGGTCATAAAGCCATTTCCCTTCCCTGCATATATAATGACCCAATCCTTCAAGAAATAGCAAAATGTAGATACAGTGGATTAATATAACACATGTTAACCGCACTTCTGATCGTTTTGTCATGCAAACATGTATGAAACTGTGAATAGCAGAGGTAAAGTATTGCTGTTAGCTGCATCCTTAGATGCGAGGCATGGGCTTTATGATCTCCCTCTTGCATACAAACTTTTATTTTGTGTTTAATAAAGTACAGAATTGAGCTTTTTAAGTGCTTACTTTTGATTGTCAAGATGCTTCTCATCTAGTACACTTCAAGATAGTTTGTGTTAACAGCTGGTGCCATATAAGCATGCATTTACGTGTACCATTTTTTCCTTTTGTAGGTCTTGTGTGCATGAAATCTAGCAGTTCAGTTGTGGAACTGGTGATGCTCCTTTGCTCTCAGGTGAGGTTTAAGGAACAACATTGTCTGAAATTGCTGTCTTTGAGCATGATGGAAATGACACCTAAAAATTTATTTTAAATTATACTTTAAATGTAAGGTTATGTCTAAAAGGTAAAATATTATGTGCAAGGATAAAGAAAAACACCCATAATAATTGTGTCTGGTTGGAGAGAGAAGATGCTAAGCATCACCTTACTGTTAAACATTTATATAACTTTGATGGTGGTATGGCCAAATAATTCTATGGTGTCATTTTTGTAAGCTAAAATGGAGACAATATGATATTATGGCTATAGAACCAGATCGATTTCTGTATCTTGGCATGCTGAATCCTCTGAGTTGAACAGAATTTTTCCTTTTATTGTAGAAGTTATGAAATGAATGATAAATACTTTTGAAACTCTGTCATTTTTAATTGATTTGACAAGTACTAAGAATATGATAAATATTAAAGAAAGCAGCTGTGTTTGTCAGCAGTTCAGGGAATTCTACATTCCTAAAGGCAAAGTGATTTTAGATATTTAAGAAATTGAAAATTGCTTGTTTCTGGTGTTAGAAAAGAGCCAGAGCATAAGGAATTTTCTTAAAATTGTGTATGCTGTATTAATTGGATTTCCTTTTTCGCTTTCTTGCTTTCTTTTTTTGTAATTACATGGAAGACTGTTTTTATTGAGCCTTTCTTTAGGTGCCTTAAAAATGATACCTTTCTGGTAGTAAATTCCCCTACTTAAAACTTTAAAATAGCCTTTTTTAATGGGAATGGTATTGGTCTAGAGGTCAAGGGTTCTGACCCATTTCAAAACCTTTGACCTTCATTTACAACCCTTATGGTTTGCTTGCCTGACGAATAAGGATAATGCAAAATTAATGTTTCTTCACATCGATTTATTCGTTTTAGTGCCCATATTGCCAAATTTATTTAGAGTGTGCTGATAGACATTTCATGAATACAAATGAAAGAATCATAGAAGGTGTGAAAAATCGATAGTCCGCATTGTCAATAAAGTGCAATAAGAACAATTACTTCTGGAGATTACACCTAATAGATTTTACAATGAACTAGTGAAGAGTAGTTATGTTTTTTAGTGAGCTTATTATTAATGAATGTATCTAGAAGTTTGTTCATCTAGTTTTCCGCCTTCCTCAGGAAATATATTTTTGCCTTGAGAGGAGTTTAATATTCCTTATGGAACTTTTGGAATTTAGAGATGGTCGTTTTACATGAACAATACTGGCAGTGGATGTTGTTCATGACTTCTAGAATACAAATTTACTGCTGATTTAAGTTAGAAAAGAATCCTTGCTACCGAGAAATCCATATGTGAGTTTTACTGTTCACGCATTAATGTGTTAAAGTAAAATAGATCTGAGTATTAAATACGTGCCTGATGACTTGGTATTACTTTTTAAAAAAAAATTAGTTTTCAGTATCCATGCTGCTTGTATCAATAATTAGTGGTTGACCTTTTCATCTTTTTTGGTAGGGTAGTCTAATCTTTTTTTAGAGTCATGTTGTACTCTGTACTGTACGTCACTTGTTTGGTTTTGGGAAGTGGAAAGGATAAGGAATAAATGACGTGCTCTAATGCGTCTATTTGTCATATGTGTCACAGTGCCACTTAATGCTAATCTAATCAAATTGAGGATATCGTGATTGCTTAGCAGTGCTAGTTGCACAGACTGAGGTTGTTCTTTGTGAACTAGTAGAAATAAACCAATAAAGTCACAAAGACCTCAAAGTCTTTTTAAAGTTACATAGCAGCTGTAATTTTTGGCGGAATATGAAAAATGATGTGAGAAATGAATCTAAAATTAGCTCCAGATGTATACAGATTGTTCCGGGGCGATAATTACATTTTTCACTTTGAATTTTCCTAATTCAAAGAGGTCAGCATGGCAATCACAGAAGTGATTTATTTTGTTAAGAAGTGAACTGTCTTTTGCTACATGAAAGCTTGAGAGATATGAAATTGAATTTCAAGCCGACATTTTACAGATACTGGGAGGAGATGGGGTTGAGCTTGATTGATTTCCCCCCCTCCTTGTCTTTTTTCCTTTTTTTTTTTTCTATTTTTTTTATTTTCGCCCCAAGATAGGATGGGAAGTGAAGTGATATCCTTTTGCTAAAATTTTAATTAATTTTTAAGAGGAGATGGAGAGGATGAAGTGCCAAAGATCAAAAGATCAGGTCAAAAACTAGTTTTTAATCACATAAATAATGTGGCTTAGTTACAAAGTAAGTATCTGCAAATTTGATTTAAAACTTCACAAATTTGTCAGCCATCATTTTATGAAATTGAAAGATTGCTCTGATTAATATCTTTGGTGTTTTTTATGCTAACCTCTGTCTGAGAATTTGTGTTAAACATTGTATACATAATGTAAGCACTTGGATTGTTTTTCTGAAACATCTGAATTGTTTTTGATGTTTATTTGGGTTTGTGGCTAGATTATGTGGTTTTTTTTTTATCTTTCTTAGAAGTGCAAAATAGAAAAAGAGTACCTCCCAAGTAATTTTTTTCAGAAAACTGTACAAAGAAAGCTGCTTCCCAGGAAGTGATTAAAAAAAATAGCAAAATACCATTCTGTGAAACTATCTGTGACACCTGGTTAATTTCTTCTCTTGTTTAAAGTTCGTATATGCAGGCATATGGAAAAAGGCTTTTGGGTTGTAGATTTGTGTTTATATGTTGTTGTATTGTTCTATGTTTAACACAGGGTAGAAAGAGAAACAGGTGGTTTGAGATAACAGACAAAATGCTGCTTCTAAGACAAAACCAGCTGTGTTTTTGTTGACAGACATGCTACATTTTGAAACGTGTCTGTGTGTTTACTTACATTTATATAAATCTATCAAAATGTAAAGAAATCCTTCATTTAATATTACTGCAAAGTGTTCCTGCTTATTTGACATTAATATCATTTTTGAAAGAATCGACGTTGCGTTCAAGGCCACTTTATAAAAGCATTGTGTTGCTCATCCTAATTCAGTCTGACACACATTCCAATAACACTACCTCCCTTCCAGGGCTTAAAACTAAATTTATGGCTGAGCATTGTGAAGTGCATCATTTAAAAATGGTTTCAACCCAAAACATCTAATAAATAAATAATGTGTATGGCTACTCAGTAGCAGACTTTCTAGACTAGAAATCATTCCATCGGATACTCAACAGTCCACTATCGGAGAAGGCTGTCAGATAAATCTTATAGTAGCTGCATTCATGTCCTGTAAATCACATGTTATTGTCTGAGCCTTCTGCCAGGTCATCTATTCTTTTCCCATTTATCAGAAATGCATACAGTACAGTGAACCTAGAAGCACCATCTCGTCTGGCCTGGCATCCTGTCGGGCTAATTAAACCAGCTGAAAGAGAGAAGTCCCGTGTCTGTTATCCTTTTTAAATGAGTGACGTCAGGATGTTAAAGGTGCTCCTGTGCTAATGCAAGACAAAGGTTCCACGTGTGGAAACCGTGGTATCACCCGTGAATAAAGCGTTTCCATCTACAAGGACTCTCACTCTATGCCTAAAACTCAGAGGGGCGTGTTTACCCATAAAGAAAATAATGCGTTTGTGTTTCCTTTCATTTGTCAGATGTTTTCTTGAAATATATAAGTAGGAAGAACTGTGATTTTCCCTGCTTCCTCATGCAAGTATAAAAAAATACTTATCAGTTCCTCACATATGTGAAGCACTTGTACTACTATTGTAGCTCCAAGGTGAAAAGGCACAAAAATAGGTGAAATAGGTTCCAGAATTTTCTTTGACACCTTTGAATTTACAGGATTTGCAGTACTTGAAATGAAAAATGCTTCTTTCTTTATGTAGTAAGTCAAGTGAATTCCAAGGGGAAGATCTGTGAGAGAACTAATTAGGTGGTTCTTGTCAGATCTGTATTTGGCTTAAGAGCTTTCTTCTACTGAATCTAAATTTTCTAGACCATAAAATGACCTCAGGCTAACTGACTCATATGATTCAGCTCCTATATAATTTTCCAAGATCACTGGAATGCCACCCAACCTTCTTAAAAAGTTTGCAATTAAAAATGAATGAATACTGCGGCAACTTTGATGACCCTTCACCACCAGTACCTGCACATACATCCTGCTTGCTGCTTAGTGCTGCCTTCCTCTGCTCCTTCTTCTTTCAAAAGGATTAAGGGCACATTCTTGAAGCTGATGACTTGTATAAAACCAAGACCAATGTTTTAATACATTTAATCTCTAGGTATTTTATCTTCTAGAAATATTGATATGATGTATTGCAATATAACTACATAGCTGTAGCCATTAAATTTATATTGGACCTTGATAAAGTATATCTTTCATGGGGAGATGGAAGAGGGAAGCATAAACTCTAATACTCCAGATTTTTTTGTGTGTGCAGTGATCGTATCTGCTCATGTGGCCCAATGAAATATGATTATGGCTGAATGTCATGTGCTGTGCTGATAATTTTTAGAGTTGGCTTTTTTTTGAGAAAAGCATGATACAAAGCAGTGCATGTGCATCTTAAAAATAAAAGAGGCTGATTAGTAATATTAAAGCAAGAAATATTGTGCTGTGAAAGTTGATCTTACTGCCTGTGCAGGCAAACTTACAGGTCTTTGGCTGTATTTTTTACTATATCCAACTCACCAAAGCAATTATCACTGGTTAAATAGTGAAATGTTTCAAAAGGTTTTTCTTTACATGATCTGTCTTACATATGCTAGTAAATGACTTTGCTAGCAGATTCCATTGCTCCTAAAAAAGTCAGTGTTTACCCTGTGCTTACCCTATCTTAGTTGCATCCTATCTCTTACTCTGATAAGGAATCTTAATTATTTAAACAATTTCAACAGGTGCCATGCATTCATGCCCCCATACAAACGATGTGATAGTGTATTTTCCCTAAGGAAGAGCAACAGGAGGAAGGTAGTTAAAATTTCAATTTTTTTTAGCAGATTTCTCACAAAGAGACACACCCTCCTCCAGCCTAGTACTTAAATGTTTGTAAAATGCAACAGGATCTTCAGGCTTTTCTGGGTATCCTGTACTCAGAAAAAAAAAAAAAAAGTATAATTGTATCAATGATCCAAATTCGTTATCTCAGGGAGGAATTTCTGCAGCATGTTCTAAAATTCAGTAAGCCATGGAATTAATTGGAGATTTTAGTTTTGATGTAGAGGATGGCTGGTTTTCAGTGTTTGTTGCTTGCAGGGAGAACACATTATACTGATGGTCCGTGATCTGCACAGGTTCCCAGTTTACTTTTAAGTGCAATTTGATGTGATGGATAACTATAGTGATTACTGTGAAGTTTTAATTGAATTGGGTATAGGTTATCTGCAGAGCTATGTCGCTGTAATACGATGGTAGCTGAACTCAACAGAAGCACCAGAACACTTAGCAATATCCTGGTTTAGATATGAAGAGAATGAATGCTGTTTGAATACTTTTTATGTGCCCCAAGTGTTAAATGATAATGTATTAATCAAGATAGTATTTTCCCATCCAATCACTTTGTGTTCTAACAGCAGAAAATAAGCTTAATATAGATCTAATAATACTTTAGATCCATGATCTTAAAAATATGTATGTTTTGATACAGAGGGTAGATTTTATAGGAATTTTGTAATCTGCCAAATGACTTTCTATCAATTTTAATCCATGTTCTAATTTCCTTTAAAAAGCCCTTTAGAAAATAGTAGGAGTTGGAACTTTTTATACAGTGTGAACTTCTGCCAACAGGATTTTTGTTTCTACCAAAGATGAATGTAGCTGTATTTGAATAAACACTTCAGTGATAGATTGCTTTTGTGATAAAATGGTTAGAAGTGTAACTTTATTAGACAAATGAAAATGATTTAGATCTTAATAGATAAAAATAAAAAAAAAAGGGCTTCCTGAAGTCTAGATTGTTACATTCAGGGGAAGAGCTTGAATGAATCATGCCCAGAGGTGCTTGCCCTGTATTGCTGACTTTCTTTGCAATATTCTGAAGCATTCTAGTTTGGTATGGAGGTGCTGAATTGAGATGGACAGAAAAATACCTCACCTGCAAGTGTGCCAGAGACTTCATAATATATATTTTTTTTGCTTGTGGTTTTTTAAAGAATTTGAAGATTGGAAGGATATCTGCCAGACTAGGTTTCTAGGTTTTTGTAGAGATCAGGTGTCTGTGGAAGGAAATGAGAGTATTCATAATCATTTTACTTTGCTACAGATTATTTTGATTCTGAAGCTTCATATCAAGTGGATCTAAGCATATTAATAAAAATGTGTAGATATTGACATTTTCATCTTCAATGACTACAATGGCCAGTAGGTCAAGGGAGGTGGTTTCTCCCTCTCTATTCTGCACTCATCAGACCCCGCCTGCAGTTCTGCGTTCAGCTCTGGGGCCCCCAGCATAAGAAAGACATGGACCTACTCAAGTGGGTCCAGAGGAGGGTCATGAAGATGATCAGGGGCTGGAGCACCTCTCCTGTGAGGGCGAACTGAGAAACTTGAGGCTGTTCAGCCTGGAGGAGAGAAGGCTCCGGGGAGACCTTGTAGCAGCCTGCAGGTACCTGAAGGGGCTACAGGAAAGCTGGGGAGAGACTCTATCAGGGAGTGTAGTGATAGGACAAGGAGCAATTAAACTAGAGCAGCATAGATAGACTTGAGGAAGAAGTTCTTCAACGTGAGGGTGGTGAGACACCGGAACAGGTTGCCCAGAGAAGCTGTGGATGCCACCTCCCTGGAAGTGTTCAAGGCCAGGCTGGATGGGGCTTTGAGCAACCTGGTCTAGTGGGAGGTGTCCCTGCCCATGGCAGGGGAGTTGGAACCATGTGGTCTTTAAGGTCTTTTCCAACCCAAACCATTGTGTGATTGTGTGACTTAGTTTTGCAGGATGGAGATGGGGGTCAAAGCCAGAGAGAGAGGAAGGTAGATACCACAGTAGCCATGAGCCACACTCTAAAAATGCTCTCTTGGGATAAAAGAGACTTAAGTTTCAATTAATGTTTCATGTAATAGTTATTATCACTAAGTCCAATAACTTATCAGAGGAGGGATTTCAAACTGTCCTCTCAAAGTAGCTAGTAGTCTAGAAAGTTAAGGGCATTTACCAGGCATGCAGAAAAGTCCAGTTTTGAAAGAACTTAAGTGCTCTTAGACTGTAAAACAGCAACACTGTGATTGGTCTATCTTGTCCTTGATTGTACTTTGCTTGTCTGGTTGTGATACATGAAGACAACAGTTCTTTTCGGTAAGATCTCAGGGCTTCTGCATTCTCCTGTTTTGCATAATGATACCAAACCAGTGAGTTTGTTTGGCTACTGGTGAGTAAGATTAACTATGGAGAAATTGGATGAAAAACCTAAAAGATGTGGGAAGGCACTGGCTGTGGAATCCAGACTCCTTAAATGGAGTCCTGTAGTGCTTGAGTTTTAGATACTATCTTGTCCCTGAGTTTCCTCTAACAAAACAGAAAGTTTAATTATCATGTCTCTTGTCTAGATTACTTGAATTCTCCATTGCACTTGATATATCTGAGGTGGATTTTATGCGTAGTGGAGCTTCTTTCCTTCCCAAATGGGAGTTTTTCCTCCATCTCTGAGGATCTCATTTTGGGTGCTGAAAACCTATGTTGACAACTTTTATGCTTGGTATATGTCCCTGAGCAGAGTACTTGGAGTAATTACAAATGGATTACTTGTGCTATGGATATTTTGCTGCTTGCTTTGCTGAACTATGTTACACATTCTGAGTGTTAAAAACTGGAGATCAGTCTCATAGATGACTGTCTGAAGTGTAATTCTGGTAAAATTGAAATAAATGGAAACAGCTGGAAAGCCTTTCCTTTGAACTGCAGTATGCTGAAATTACATTTTAAATTAGCTGCGTGTATTTTTTTTGTCTTTGACTTAAGCACTATGTATTGTCTCTCCAGAACTAGATTATTGCGATATATTCTGTGTGAAACTCCAGGATAGCATAAAATTTGTCTCTTGGAAGTTCACTCCTACTTTGATTTCCTGTTGCTCTCTAAATTGTTTGAAAGCTTAATTGGCTGTAATTGCCTGCAATATTTAACCTGTTGAATTCCATGGAATTGCTTGGGGGGCACTCTAATGTGTTTAAACAGGAGTTCCTTTCAATCTCCCGTTTATCTTCATAATAGTCACTAAGGTTCACACATCTTGGATCCTGCTCTGGTTTGATATGCTTAGAATCTGTTTGAGTGCTGTCTTTTCTCTTAGGTGTAGTTATTGGCTTCAGGAATAACATGCTTTGATTACTGTTAGCATGGCCTACAGATAGGGAGTTTAAAACATCTGTGTCCACCACTGGCTAAATTTTTTTAAAAACATTAATTCTAATAGAATATTGTGTCTTGCGCAAGTCTGTTAGGTAATGTATTGACAGTTTGCTTAGTAGTAGAGATCAAAGAAGTTTATAACTTAAACTTTACTTTCACTTTAAGTGTAGAAATAGGTTGGAATGTATTGGGAGTGATTTGCCATTCCTGCATGAATAATAAGTAGCCTTCTCCTGCCGTAATGATGCAATAAGCACTTTATGGTTATATCCAGACTGGTGGTGGTGGTCACGTTAGTTAAAATGTGTGAGCTTGTACTTTAGCTTTATCTCCTCTGTCTTTCCAAACTCTTAGTCTAGGAGGATGTTTTAAGGTTTGCTTACTCTCCAGTTTGGAGATGAAATGTATGATGAGGGATTTTAAGATGAGCAAAACCTAATATGTGTTAGATTCAGTATGAGAAAAAGAGAAGATTATCTGATATGTTATACTTTCATTAAATGGGCTTGACGTTTCTGTGTATTGGATAGAAATAATCATCAAAGGGATAAAAATTATTTCCTAATTAAAACTTGTTTTACCTAGGCCTACTTTTGACCCACTGGAAAATGTCCTCTGCAGTTTGCAGCCCCTATATTTTGAGTTGTTCAACAAAAGCAGGCTATATCAGCTGCAGCTGCAAACTGAGAGAAGTAGTGCTAAAGAAACAATGTTTTCTGGTTTATACTACAGAGCTGTTTTCTGGAAAATAGTTGTGAGCTTTGTGGTTTTAAACAAAAATTTAAGAAGTACATTTATGTGTAAGGAAATTGTCATGGGTGCTATGTATTAGATGAGGAAGGTGTGGAGAGAGGTACAGGTGGATAGGTGTAGTAAAGCTGTTATAATTTGATGTGGACTGGTGTGAAGCATTGTGTTTTGGGACAATGCAATTGGAGAAGTCAATACGACTCACAGACTTTGGAAGAATGAATAAAAGATAGGGTTAAAAAGCACAAAACCATTACTAGAAATAGTTTACCACACTGGAGTGAAGTCCTAAGGTCATCTTGCTAAAACGTCATTGTTGCCTATAGTAAAGTTCTGGGGGGAAAATGAGGTTTTTTTTCCTCCCTGATTTTCTTTTTTTTGAAGTACAGTCTTCAGTGATTGTTCCACAGGGTTTTCAGGTATTATAGGCTCTTACTAAGAAAAATTCTCTCACGAAAATTTCTTGCATTTGGTCAGGAATCCAGGACATGGTGTTGGTGTGAGTTTAATGGAGAATATGTCCACTACAGCAAAAAATGTTAGCCTTTAAGAGTGCGTTGCGGACTATTTGTATGGTTAATGTATATATTTTTATGTTTAGGGCGGAGAGTGGATTGTCTAATGTAAAATGTGAATCTGGGGGGCATGATAGGGGAGCAGGGCAGGTTCATTTCCACGAATGTATACTGCTGCAGATGTTCAAAACTAAGGGAATATAATTTAGCTACAGAAGCAAGACTTTTCTGAAGAAAAAAGGCATCCTGTTGCTTCACCAGCACACTAGGACTTGAAAAACCACCACCATTTAAGGTGAGTTTTGTGCAGTGGGAGCACACCCTGTGGCTTGGCAGTCTAGTCAGAAGGATGATACCATGCTGACTTTATAACTAGATCTTTGAACAATATTCTCATGGGTGGTAAATGCAAAACAAAGTAATATCAACTGGCACTTAATTCTGTGAGCTCCCTGCTGATGGGGCTCTGCACTGAAATGGAACTCTTCCTGACAGGAAGTCAGCCGCGAAGTGTGGAGACCTCTGAAAATAAAGTGTGCTTTAATTTGACACCCTGCTGTTTTACAGCTAGTCTGTTTAATTTGAGACTATGGAAAGAGGCTTTAGTGGAGGGGAGGGGTATGAGATTATGGAAAGTTCAGCGAGCGGCAGCGCGTGGCTCTGACTTTATGCTAGTTGCAGATATGTGAACAACTTGGTTCATGCTAATAAAACAAATGGGCTGTGTTTTCAAGCAAAACTGCTGAAGAAACACAAGATATGGAGAGCAGTGCTGTTTACTCAGAATTTTGGCAGGAGAAGCTCTGTGTGGTGATGCTGTTCAGTTTATTGTTTAACCTTTAGTTTTGATCATACCCATCTGTGTCTTTTTACATATCTTTGCAGTTGGGGAAACATGTCTCTTCAAAGGTATTGGTGATGCACTAACCTTTCAATAAATATTTTAAGGTAACTTATTTAAGTGAAAAACTTCTTACGTCAAATTATGCAGGAGTCAGTATGATTCTGAAGTGCATGTCTTCTAGTTGTTAGATCCTGGTTTAGAGTCAACTTTGATTCAGAAGAATTACACTCCAAATATTTACAAAAGCATTTATTTTTCTTTCTGCTTAAAACAGAAGTCATGATATTCTTTTCTTATTGGAAAACTTGCTTGATGAGTGCAGGGGAGGATTTGCAGTGAAAGGAGCAGTAGATTATTATTTATCCTGTTTATTATAGTGACCAATAGAGACGAATGAGAATAGGGCCCTGTGTTGCTGGGTCTAAACAAAGACAACAGATAAGGAAGGGAATGTAGTATGCAAGTGGAGTGTGATAGAAGAGACACATCTTAGGTTTTCTGCTTTTTTAAGATCTATTTTTAATTTGATTTGATGTAGCTTTCTTTTTTTCTAAACCTTTTCTTGAAAGATCTGCATTACCCAAGGGAATGATAAGGGACAGGTTTGGATATCCTGTGCTTTGAGTGAAGAGATGGGATTGTTTTTACATACTGTCATTAAATTCCCTCAAAGGTATGATGATAGCAGGAATCTTGTTCATTGTTTGCCTGTGTTCATAATGACAGTTGAAACTGGAACTAAGCTGAGGAAAAGGGTTAGATAAAGGGACTTTTAGTTCTAAAACGGTACTCACCATGTATTTTTTTTATTATTAGTTAAATTCATTTAATTAAAGCTTATCAAACATTGAGTTTTTCTAACTCATCTTCTTTGACTTAGAGTTTTTTCTTCCCGTTGCTGCATATTTGCAGAACTGCTTGGCACTTGGATTTCTTAGTTAATCTTTAAGACTTCTGTTCCTGTTCTTTCTGAAGCTACTGTCTTTCGCCTCAGCATTGAAAATAGCCAGTGGTTAAAGAACCTGAGGAGGAAACTGCTGTGGAAAACGGTTGCTGGTAGATGAACTCAAACCTGACCCCTAATTTCGTTTCATGAGGAGTCATGGCAACAGCCCACTATCAGGAGTGAGGGAGGGAGGGATGGAGGGAGGGAGGGAGAGGCTGCCCAGGCAAATTGCTTCCTCTGTCAGAAACTGTGGATCTGAAATCAGTGATCCACTCCTTCAGTTTTCCCCCATTCTAATTACTCTGCTCTGATAATCCTGATTGTTGCTTTTTATCCTTGGGCATTGCTTTTTGTTAGGGTACTTCACAATATTGTTGAATATGGGCAAAGGGACACGATTCAGTTCGGAGTGCAAGGAACAACTGCAGAAAATAGCGAGCCCTGCTTAGAGTGTGTGTTCAAAATGTTCACACTGCTGGATTTTCAAACCTATGGTGTTATTAATGATTGTTTTGATTAGAGGTGATATCTCAGTTCTACTGGGACTGTAGAGGAACTGGAGTTTAACATAGACTTACCTGTTTCACCTTGATGTGACATTAGTTCCAGGAGCAAAATTTTATTCATCAAGTCACGAGCTAGATCACCATAAAAGGCACGTAATAAATGTTTTTCGTATCCGTATTTGCACTGTTTTGAAACTAGATACAAAAGTGAAGGTTATGAGTTTTGATGATATGCAGATTTTGTGCTGTGATAGCATTTTATTTGTGCGTGGTGATATTTTCATAGTTTTATGTGAACTTTTTTGGATTAAGTGATCTAAGTTTTCCTTTTTTACTAAAATCCTGTTTTAAGAATGTTGGGTATCACTGTAAATCATGACAACTGTCACTCGTGTCGAAATTTTCTGGCTATATGTAATTGAGAAAGATTGTATGTGCTTCAACATTTTATATAGTCTATCTTTAATAAGACTTTATCTTTTAGGGTAGATCTGTGTGGTTTGTAGAGAAGACAGCCATTGTCACTTTGAGAGTAATCTCATAGCATAAAAGCATAAACTCTCTGATAAGCTGACATTTTTAAGGCTACTATTTTACTTAAAAACATAGTACTTAAGTATATAAACTACTCTAGCTCTATATGTGTATAATTTATTTTCAGAATCTATAAAAAACTTACAGTGACTTCTACTCAAACTTTTAAGTATTGAAATTAAACTCTCATTATGAGGTATTTCAGGCATTTACCACTAACAACATAGTACCAGTTTATAGGAAGCTCTGTTTACATAGAATATCCCAAATGGTTAAACAGCAGGGGAGTCTTCTGCTTTTAGTTAAAAAACTGCTGTTTCTGTATGGCTTATTTACTACTTCTTTAATGCTTAATGTAGTGTGCTGTGGAATTGAGCATGCAAAAGTCAGCAAAGAGTTCTGTTTTCTGCGTCCAGGGTTATTACTTGCCGTACAATAATAAAGGCACTATTTTATTGGGTTAGTTGTAATTAACTTCAGCACTAGGCAGTGATATAAATCATTCCTAATCTGTTTTCTTTACATTTTCATTCTTTTCAACTGGTTTAACATAGCTTCTTTCTGTCATCCGTTTGCATAAGGACTAGGGTTGTAATTGTGTTTTTGAATTAGGCTGTTGGAAGCTAGTGTATATTTTGATCCAAGAACTGATTAAGGAACACTAATGAATTTCATATAGCACTTATAAAAGATTTATAAGGGGTATTGTATAATAAATACTCTATAGTACTAATCTGTTATATCACAAGAACTCAATGCAGTGTTGTCATTCTGTGCAGCTGGAAAAATAGTTTGATACAAGAAACTTTGATTCTGTTTCATAGTTAAAATAATAAAAAATTTTGTAGTTGTGATTGAAAAAATAGTGTAGCAAGTCTTCTGCAGAGTATATTTTATGAAAGTAGCTATTGTTATTGTAATTTTTGTATCTGTGTTTGATCAGAGGAAAACTACTGAAACACTTTAGGCTTTCTTTTTTCTTTTTTTTATGCTTGGTCTTTGTGTTTGACACCATAAGCCATGTGCCTTTTTGATTGATTTATCAATACAATAGTGTACTGCAGCATTTTCAGTTGTTCGTTAACAGCATAGGTTTGAAACAAGAATGTTACGTGTTCTTTTCAGTCAGTTTTGCGACATCGAACATGTTTCTTGAATTTCATGGCTTTTTTGGGGTAGATAGTCACACACACACATTCTCAGCCTACCTTTATAATTCATTAGATAGTTTGATATGAGTGTGTTTGAAATATTTTCCCAACAATAATGTGCTTGGTATTATACCTCAACTTGAGAAGCTATTTCATCTAGTTTATTTTTGCAGAACTTTCTCCTAGAAAGCTCATTAAAATTTTTCTTGCAGAGATTTCAGTTGTGTCCTGTCACTAGCTGATTTTCTGACAAAAAGCAATGTCTTTTGAATGGAATGCCAGCAGTAAATACTTTCTATTGTAACCAAGTGTGTTTGATAGTTTAAAAGTCTTATAAAAATAATTAGCTCTTTTATATAGTTCTAATGGCAGCCTTACAAGTTTCCCCTGGAGCAGTCTCTAATGAACAGGCCTTGATTTTTCCAGTTGGGCTTTTAGATTCCCTGAGGACTTGACTTCAGACCTTGAAGGGCAGCAGCTGCCATTTGTCTTCAGACTGGAGTTGCCAAACAGACAGACCGTGTGCTAATAGGACACATTTGTACAGCCCGAGTGCGTGGAACCCCGATAGAGGCCTAATGACGATCAGCTGTTGAGAGCTTGTAGCCAGCCAGGGTTAGAGTAACTTTTATCACCCTTATTGAAATCAAAACCTCTGTATTGATTAGTGAGATAGCTTGACTTGTTACATAGATGCCACGTTAAAGCTTTCATAGGCAAGCCATAGTTTGGTGGAATTGTACCCATTGTTAAATTGCAATGAAGTCAAGCCTGTTTGTTACATTTTCCCTGACAAGATGTTCTGAATTTTCAGGACAGTAGTAAATATTTTTGCAAGCTCGCTCTCTTCTCTTTGTCCAGATGTAGCAACAGTGATGCTCTGCTGTAGAGAAAGGACCATTAATATAATTACTGAAATGAATTTATTTCTCAATTTCTGATCGTACTTCAATTATTGATTTATGTTTTTAAGATTGTATTTGAGCATCCAGATATGACTATATGGCATTGAATAACATTGTCTACAAATGTGATTTTGTTACTCTTATATTAAAATGTCACATCCTTGTAATTTTTTTTCTATTTTGTACACTATTAGCATGTGCTAATTTTTATATTGAATTTCCACATGGATTTTTCTATATATGATTCCCCATAACTCTATGTTGTTTTTAATTTTTTTCAATGGAGCTTTGTAGATTAAAATAATTCAGATTTTTAAAAGTAATTTGTGTTTGCATATATTCTGCATAGCATGCAGTCTTTTTTTTTTAATTATGAAGAACGCAGCAGAGATATAATCTACTTTTCACGATATGTTCTTTATTGCTGAGTTCATTCAAGCCTGTAGTGGATGTGGTGCTGAGAGAGTGCTGACACCAAGTGCAAACACTGCTGAAAAGTTCTTGATGGTTTACTTTAGGCACTTAAAGATTAGTATATCTCTCTATGAACAAGTTTTTCATGCAGATTTGACCTTTACTCTAGGATATAATATGTCTCTTAGTTATATGTTAACACATTTTCCCACCCTGCTCCTTAGTGCTCCATTCACAGTTGTCAGTACCAAAGTCATCCTTCTCCTTTGTTTCATAACCAAAATAAATTATTGTTAAAACTCCACCAGCTTTATGGGACAGGTAGATGAGCAAAGAATTTTCTCTTTTTTGCTTGCTTATGAGTATTTCTACCATTAGATATAACTCTTCATTGTGGAATATGTTAACCTCATTAGAAGGATATTTTTTTAAGTTTCTGAGAAAAATGAACTATTGAGTATGCATGTGTGTGTATATATTAATGAGGGTAGCAGTACAATGTGCTACAGTTGAAAATAGACCAGTTTTCATCTATTGGAAATGTTTAAAATATTCTGTTAAAGATCCGTGTTTAAATGTTTAGCCATCAGACCAGTTGATGAATTGGCCTTGCAAATGTTTTTGTATACCTTGAAGAATATATATATATATATATTTTGGATTAATTGTTTGAAATGTGATTATATTTGTTTCCTAGAAGTGTATGGATTAGGAGGGATACATCTCTTTGCTGCTTTACAGGCAAGCACACCAAGTTACAAACCAACAAAAATATTTGCCAGGAAAATTCTCTTGGCATTGTTTGGAGTGGTTAGAGTTTAGGAATGGCTATATTTGGTTAGATAAAGTCTCCACCTTGCTTATAGTCCTGTCTCCCATTATAGAAACACAGATGCTCAGGAAGAATAAAATAGAACAAGCACGTATGACGCTTTTCCACTCTGGCTATTTTCAGCTGGAGGTATTTCTGAATTAAACATAGTTTCTGTGTATTTAGGTATTATCAATGTATTTTCCTTCCATGTACTTGTGCAGTCTCCTCTTGATCCTATTGAACTTTTAGTCACCACCACATCCTTTGTCAGTAGTTTCCACTTACCTGTAGTGCACTGTGTCAAGAACCACAGGCATTCCTTTGTTTTGAAGCTGGGTCCTACCAGCTGCTGCTTGTAGAAAAGGCTTTTGGGCAGGTCTGTTTGGGTAAAGAAGTTGCTGAAGTATTGGATCTGAACAGGGACATTTAGAATGAGTAGGGAGAATATGACCGATCAGTAGAGATGACACTGGAAAATTCAAGTTTCGTGCAAATTTTTTTAAAGGACTTCTCCACTAATCTGATGATGCCATCCAATTAGAGATATACTTTATTTCTAAGAAAGGGAATAGAAGGATCAGGTAGTATAAAAGACTTTTCAACGCATTTAAAGGCTGAGATAACTGCACATGCACGTATGTAGTGGAAACAAAGTAAACTTGGACAATGAAGATTGTTTTACTAAACTGGTCTCATTGTTGGTTATGATCTAATGCGTGTTGTGGTCTTTGGCCAAAGTGTATTTCTTAGACAAAGGAAACATAGTAATTTATAGGAGTTTTATTAGAGCATTTGGTACATCAAATGACTGATCATTAGTTAGAATTAATTAAAAATCCCACTGTAAAATAGGTTGAAAAACCCTAAACATGACCTGACTCAAATGGGACAACGGTAGGTCATGATATAAACCTTGAGTGAGGTTATTAGTTTCTGAAAGGAGGAGTTTAAGACCAGTACTGTTTAATGTTTTCACTTAATGATCCTTGTGCACTCAATAAGAATGTGTTAATGAAACTTGTTGATGATATAAAATTGGTCATATAGAGCACTGGGATTTAATTTTGTTTATGTCAGAGTTGTGCTGGTGCTACAGGAAATGCAATATGTTATGGCATAAAGAATTTTAATTCAGGTGAGGTTTGAAGCACTGTTTCAGGACATAGTACTTGCATGCCCTTATAAGGATATAGTGCTTGCATTTTATCTAGAGCACTTATGAAAGTGTTTACAGTTTCCATTAAGGAAGTAGGTGAAACAATAATGAGGTAGAAAATTTCTACATCAGACATAGTATTTGAAAAAAAAGTGATATCTTATTTGTGTCCATGTAGTGGCTGTTTTTCATTGCAGCTATTTTTGATAGTGTTTAGTGTTTCAAGGGTGTGGTTTTTTTCTGCTTCACTATTGAGTGTACAGTGACTAAAAGCATTAAAAGTAGATTATGTCTCTCAGTTACTAAACATTTATAGATGTAGGAAATGATGGTCAATTAAGTACAGCTTAGAACAAGTATGAAATTATTGACTTAGATGATCTTCCCTTACAGTCCTTCCTTAGGAAAGTGCTGAAATGTGTTTTGTAGTTATTTAGTTGCATTAGTGGTTGAGTTTGAGGCTTTTAACGTGTTTTTTCCCTAATACCTTTGGGAGATGGATAACTAAGATGTTGATACAATAATGTGATATGCATACTGAGTGTAATTGTTTGAGAGAGAACATATACTGTGGGGAAATATTGAATGGATCATGAAAGATGATGACCATTAGTCTTTTCTTTCAACTATTAAAATTAGCTTTAGGGTGTGTTCAGCTGTGATTTATGAAATTGTTTAGACTAACGCCGCCTTTGATGATGTCTGATGTAGAGAAAAATGCTGAAAAGTATCACGATAAATGCACTTTCTTTTCAGTTTTGTCAAGCTCCATCTTCACCAATTAAATGTTCAAGTACTGTAGTGAGCTCTCTTGAAGGGCAGAGTAACAGATGGAAAATATTTTGCATTTCTTGCATTTTCACACATTTAAGCTAACAGAGAATAGTTTCAATTAGCATATGAAACAATATTTAAAACTTGATATTGCATTTAACAACACTTGGAGGATTAGTTGCATGTGCTATTTTGTTTAGAATGTTAGCAACTAAAAGACTTTTTTGTAATAAGAATAAATGCTTCTTGTTTCAGCTATTTCAGACATCTTACAATGGTGGCTACATATGAGAGAACTTAGGGGAAGGATGGTGGGAGAAAAAGTAGTGAAATATATGTGACAATAAGGACCAATGATGCTGCTTGATGTAGCCTCAAAAAAAATAATAAAAAGATCCCAAAACTCCCACCAAAACCTCCGTATGTGATAATATGTAAATGGAACTTAGCTGATGCTTAGACTGTTGCTTGCTTATTAATGCATGTAAACTAGTTACATAAAAAGTAATGAAATACATTTACAATTCATTATGAATATGTTACAAATGCCAGTTATTCTACTCTTAATTCTTACTACTTGAAAATTGTAATACGTTGTTATAACTTGAAAATGTGAAAAGAATATGTTGTGCCTTGAGAGATCACAGTTACAATCTCTCCTCTGCATTTGAAATTTGGAAAATTATTTTCTTGGAGGAATGGGGATGGCTGGAGGGAACACAGGGGACTGGATTTAAATTTTGAATAAACAACATTGTTTTAGTGGCTTTTGTGTATGTCATTGCCTGAGAGGTAATTCTGCAAATCTGAGCAGTAAAACATGTACTCGACACTGTGTATTCAATATTCCTGCATGCAGAAATCTGAATTTTTTTAAGAGATATTTTCAGTTTAGCACTTTTTGCCTGTTTTTGAGCTGACGAGATTTTTGAAAAGAGCCATGGTGATAGAAATACTAATGTGAATGATCGTTAGGAATATTATTTCATACTTTATGAAAAATCGAGGAAGCTGATGGGGAGAAACATATGAAACTTAAGTATCTCTCTACTACAGAATCAGTCTTTTGTATTAGTTTAGAAGAGGTGTAGAATTTAAACAAAGTGTTGTATTTGACCTGTTCTATCCAAATGCCTCTACGTTTTCCCCGAACTATGAGGTTCACACATTTACTGCCCTAATTTTTAGCTCTGCCAGCTTGTTCCTATTGAGTCTAGTATTAAAAATCTTTTTTGTGGTGTTGTTAACGAATTCTGTTTTCTCCTCAATTTTCAAATGAGGGAAGCAAGCCCCAGTGGTTGGTCATCTGAGTTGGTTGCTTTCCACTGTTTCTCTTCTGAGGGGCAGGCAAAACCCACCTACGTGTTTAAGAGGTGTAGAATCTTGCTGTAATTCAGGGTCCATGTGGATGACAGAAATGTGCAGTGCGTGCGTGTCTGCTGTTACCATCATTTCAGTGTATTAGAAATTCAGAGTGTTTAAAAATGTGTTAAATTTTATTGAGACACACTAGGTGGTAGTGATGCAATATATGGATCATTAGCAGATTTTGTGATGCTGAGGTGAGGATATTATTGGCATATATGTCAACTAGACTTTAAGCTATAAGAGAAATTGTCTAAACGTGTCTAAAGAATGAACCATACATTAACGTGAAGCAGTTTATTTCCAGCATTATCAATGTTCAATAATGCAAAAGGCATAAGTGAACCAGAATGCGTTCAGAATCACTGCGTAACATTGCAAAAGAAAATGATGCAGTTGTTTGTGGGATGATTTTCTTCTCCCCTCTGCCGAATATGACTATGAGTAAATGATACTGTTGTATTTCTTCATGCTGACAATGTTTCTTTCCTGATGAGCATGCAATTAGTGCCTTATGTGTTTGCTGATAGTGATCTAAGTTGCTAAAATTAGTTTTGTTTTTATACAACTAGTTTTCTCTTGTTTCTTCCCAGGAGTGGCAGAACTCTATACAAAAGAATGCTGGCCTTGCCTTTATTGAGCTTGTCAATGAAGGAAGGTAAGTCACAGTATTTGATAGCACCTCTGCCTTAGCCTTCAAGAAGTTGTGAGGCTTAAAACTTTTTTTTTTTCTGCCTTTATGAGTTATATTCTTGGAGTTTTACAGGCATGATTTCACATTCTTCAGTACTTTGGTTCATGTCTAATGCTGAATATGGGATTTTGCAGAATTAGAACGCCCTTTACTTTGATTAAAGTATTTCACTTATCGATGTGTCATGGATTTTCGTGCTTCCTGTCCTTGTGCACTGGTTAACGCTGAAACTAGCATTTGTATTCACCTAATCTCTCGAGGAAGGGAATTGATATTTGGAAGACATTATAGCTAGGAATTGTAAGATAAGCCTCTGTCTCAGAAATTAGGTTCCAGATTGCACATTTATTTCCTATCTACTTTGTAAAATAGAAAGGACAAGAGTCACTTTAAGGGAAAAAAAAATCTGTTAATATTACCAATTAGTTTAAGATTCTATCTATAACTACGTATGTATATTACTGGAACTTACAGAAAATGACAGAGCAGTGGTGAGACCATGCTCACTGACTTGTAGTGACTATTCAAAACCATCAATATTTTCTTCATTAGGAATCAATTGTTGAGGCAGACTAAGGACAATATTTACTTTTTCTGAAGGATTTTTTTAAGGATGTCTTAATGAGTTAGCTAAGGAGTATTGTAAGAAATGCCGTTTATCTAAACTTGATTTCTGTTCGTGAGTAACTTGAGCTACTAAGAATCCCAATAGAAATAATTTTTATAGGATTAGGACAGCTACTGAATTTAAACCAAAATAATTTACCATATAAATTAAAGTGCTACATAAATATGCTTTTATCACTATAGGAATTTTTCTTTTAAAATATGTATGTGTTCTAAAGATAAATAATGATAATTACTATTGTAGTGATTGCATTTCAGTTTATGGTGAGGGAAACGCCATTCTGAGGCAGAAAAAACCATTTTGCTACTAGTCTGGATCCCAAGGGCCAAGGTAAAGTAACAAGGGTGTTCAGTTACAGTGTTAAGATCTAGCCTGTAGTTGTTTCCTATTATGTGAGACTGACCTGTCTTGACCTTACTTATAAAGTGCCTGCTATAAATTTGGCCCTTGATTAATGTTTTATTAGCATAGATAAAATAGAGATCCCACACACATGTAAACCACAATGTAAGGTTCATCTCTGTAAGATGATTATCATGAACAAATCAGTTACTGAGACTGAGTTGTAAGTAGCAGTTACCTAGTAGATATTCAGCTGGTCCAGGTCAAGCTTGCAGTGAGCATTCTATCAGTAAACTGTTTGGAATGGACTATTTTCTTTGAAAAAACCGGCAGTGCCCATCACAGACAGATGGAATCGCTCCTCCACCTCCATAAACAACATCAATAACTTATAGTCTAGCCTTAGCGGAGTGGTTGTCTCAGGGACAAATGATCCCTTGAAGACTGAAAAGTGTGGTTTTGGTTAGCAGAAAATACCTAAGTAGTTGTTACTTCATTTCAGTTCTGACTCGTAGCAGAGTTGTTGTTTTTTTTTAAAAAAACGGGGACATAGCTTTGATTATGGGGAAAAGGAGAGGGGCTTAATTTCTTAAAAGTGGTTCCTTTTATGCATCTCCATTTTCCTCCATTGCTGTTTATAGGAGCCTTTCAAGTTATTGCTGAACTGATCATTGCGGTGCTTTGTGGCTTTTCAGCAATCACTAAAATGAAACTGTTATCCCTCACATAGCATAAACTATGTTCCAGAACTACTCTTTTCTTCTCTTTATGCAGGTTGCACATTATTTTTATTCCACATATGCTAACACTTGCAGTAAAATATTTTAGGCTTTGTATTTTATCTGTTATTGTTTTATGTATTTCTGTCATAACAGTATAATCTTAAAAATTCCAAAAGCCAAATATTAACAAAAATTGAAAATAGCTGAATATTAAAAAATACAATATATAATAAAAGTTGAATTTATCAATTGTTTCTGTAAGTACTTGAGAAAAGAAGACAAGATAATTGTATAAAGGACAGAACTAATTTCAGCAAGTAAGGAAAGATGTTTGGAGTATCATGACATGGAATGTTAGAATAAATGAAATAAGATTAAGGACTGGAAAAACTGCCTAGAACTTGCAGAATTACTGAATTGCCATTGTCTGTTGCCTTGATGGAGAAAGACTTGGTCATCCTATAACTTTGTAAACCAGGGTTTTGTTCCCAATGTTTATAACTAGTTTGGTTTTTTTTTTGACTAATGATATCAGAGGATACTCCAGTTTGAAGGGTGTTCTGCTGTATTTGTTCACCGGGCAAATAAGACAACTGAAAAATCTTTCTGGAGGAGAAAGAGGACTAGAAGAAGAGCTCTAAATCTCTTCTTGTACTTGCTTTCAATATATTTCTTGCTTTTATGTGAAAGGTATGAATGTACCTCTCTCTCTCACAGCAGTTGAAAGTTTTATGTTTAGGCTTGCCATGTTTTGGCTAGGATTCCCTGGGCAGAAATATGTGCAGAAAGTTTGCCTCTGGGACTCATAAGATCTGCAGTGTGTGTGCTGCATTCAGAATGTGTTGGTCTGAATTTCGTCATGTTCACAAGCAACTAATGTGTTACATGTACATTTGCTCCCAGGCTTTCCAGGTATATCAGGTCCATTGCACATAGAGAGCAGAATGATTTGTTTGTGCCCAGTGAAATTTTCAATCTTGAACTGAAAAAAAATCTCGGAACAGGAGGCTAGTATGTATTTGCAAATGCAGAAATCATAAACCTACCTGAAACTGAAATACACAACTGAAGTCTTCTGAAGGCCAGGTTACAAACACTGAGGGAAAGAAAAAAACACAACAAACAAAAAAAAAACTATGTAGAAAACCAGGAAGGTACAGAATGGAGTGAAAAGCTAAAGAAGCAGATATCAGAAAATAACCTCTTTCTGTGCATGAAAAGAAATGTCAGTTTCAGTACATTACTGCACTGAACGTAAATCTGTTTTTAATAAAAATGAGTAAATATTGTTCACTGGTATTGTAATGTCTGGGAACACTATTAATGCTCTTTGAAACCTTGAGAAAAAGGTGCCTGTATCCACTGCTTCTCTGTGTTCCGAGCCATGTGTGCAGCAGAAGTATAGATTGCAAAATGGTTTCCTTAGCCTGCTGAACTTGTGTCAGTCTAGATTTCAGTCTTTGTGCTTGCCTTTCACCTTTGGGTCCTCCCTTTAGGGAGGGTCTGTTTTGGAGCCTCAACCTGAGAGCTTACTGGTGAGGGAATTTGTTCACTGGCACCATCCTTTAGGTGTGATTTAGTTCACGGTCATGGCCAGACCTCTCCGTTGGAGACGTCCAAGGTGTCTGGACGGATTCCATTTTTTCCACTCTGAAACTAAGTATGTAGGACATTGTCAAGCTGTTATTTCTGGGGGGAAAAAAACAACCACAAACCAGCTTTGTTTTACTTCCTTGCTTGCACAAATGTCTCTGTTAGACTTATTTCCTCTACTTGACTAGTTAGCAAACAACTCCTTTGCTCTGTGAAGGTTAAAACTCTCTCCTGTCGCTTTGATTCATTAGCACACTTTAGTGTGAAACATCTCTTAAGCTAGACATTGTTTTCTGTATCAGTCAGTGCACTAACAAACGTACTCGAGCTTGAGACTAGGCATGACAGTTATTATCCCCTTTGGGGTGATAATGGGTTTGGCATGGCAGGGGTTGAGGGATCAGTCTCCTAAGCATGCTGCAGCAATTACTCTTTCTGGTTTTCACTTGAAGAGACTCTTGAAGATGCTTAATTTTCATTTTCTCAGGCATAGTTTTCATGGTCATCCAAAGAATTAAGCGCTGTGTTCTGCACATATATACATATACATCTGTAAATGAATATTCAGACAGCAGTTGCTCAAAAAAACCCTGTCACACAAAGTTTAGTTTAGCCTCATTAAACTAGTAGAATACGTGTATTATTTCCTCTCCTTTGCCTTTGCCCTTTCAAATCCTTAACCAAAACAAACAAACGAAAACTTAGAGATTCACAACTGTGTTCAGGAGAAGCAGAACTAATGAAGTTTATTTTTCTGTAGGTTTTTTTCATTGCTAAATTATCTGTTGTCTAATGAGGAACGAAATCTAATCAAAATTCTCCTGCCGTATCAGAGAATTCTCGGTGGTGGATTTTCTATTATGGCTTTCAGTGCAATTGCAAACAGGTTGTGTTTTTTTTTTTTTTAAAGGATGCTTGCTAGGTTTTTGCTCTCTGTTGGATAGAAAACTTGAATAAAATTAGTATTTTTGAGAAACTCTAGCCTTCTATTAAAAAAAAAGTTAGAATTATCCAATTATTTCAAAAATTACTAGGAGGAGGAGGGAAGACAGACAGCATGCAAGTCTAATATCCTTAAGAAGTAACAATTCCACCAACCAACCACCAAAACCCCCAAACCTCTCCAGAAATGCCCAGATGTAAGAGTAGTTTAAAATCTGGAAGGCAGTAATCATCTCTATTTCTATATTTATTTAATTTTTTTTTTAAGAAGGAACTGCACTAAGAAAATTTCAACATATGTCACCTGCTGTTCCTTTTCTTCAGTTGTTCATATTACTTTTGACTGGTCATGGATGCAGATATTTTTTAATATTGAAATAGTTGGCAATCAAACTAGTTGGCCAATTACTTGGATGCTTTCCTAGTGGGAAATAGGGCACAGATGTCGGCTGCCCCGTTCGATTGTCTTTCCCTTTTGGTAGTGTGGTCACTCTTAAGGAATGAATGTTAGAGAATGTGTTGCCATAGGAGCAACTGCTGTGATGGAACATAGTTAGAAAAATACAGCTATTAATAAAAAAAATGGATGATAACTGACAGACTTATACTTTGTGCATAACTGACCAAAAAAAAGGCTCAGCAGAAAAAAAAGATAAATGAAGTCATGTCCAAACTGCTGATTACTGCCAGTCTGCTCCCCTTACTGCAGCATCCTCGCCCTGAGATTCTGATAACACAGAACGCACACCTTAGTCTTGATTTGTAAGACAAAAAAAGTGTTTTGCAAATTTCCTTGCTTTCTTTAACTATCTGTTCTGTTTACAATGTAAGTTTTGTAAAAGGGATTTTCAGTAATGTATCTTCGTCATGGACAACGGCATTGAGTGCACCCTCAGT